>NW_026970149.1:300000-435737 GCF_028390025.1 Pseudophryne corroboree | reverse complement strand
AAATGGGTGGGCAGATCCAGAGCAAGCACTGCCCACTCATGCATAGTTGTCAACTGATGTGAAGTTCCAGGGGGCAATCTCAGTTATAAAGAAAAGTATCTGGAAATTGTCCCTAGTTTAAAAAAAAATTAAAAAAAAAATTGATCAACTCCATTTATTTAGTATGATATCCCAGCAGTCAGAACAACATACTTTATTAAATAACACATCTCAAACTACCATACCCAGGATTCAAACCTATAACCTGTTGAATTCTAATCAAACACCCTACCTATTGAGCTATTTGATCCTGCATAAAAATTGTGAACATTATATGAAGCTATTGGTACTTTGCAAAAAAAAAAGTATCAGCATTACAACGCAGCAGATCCATGCAGTTTGCAGCCACACACTACATGTATCTGCTCAGCCACAATGCTGATTATTTCTTCACAAAGTACAAGGTGAGCTCCAAACAGAATTCTCTAGCTTAGAATTATACCTTTCTATGCCAAACCTAGAAGTCGGGCCCCCCACCCTGGGATCCCCCAGAGGGAGGCCTGTACCGTCATGCGGCAGGCTTGTCCGTTTTGGAAGCAGGCTGATGGGCAGCCCAGGCTTGCTTCAGTCTGGGCTTGGCAGGTCTGGAAGCATGAGCTTGCTTTGGGTATGCCTGACCTTGGGTACGCTTTACCTGAGGGATGAAAGGGCCAAGGGAAAGTACTTTTAGCCTTCTGCGTGGTAGGAGTCATACGAGGTAGGCAAGCTGTTTTAGCAGTAGCCAGATCAGCTACAATCTTATTGAGGTCTTCTCCAAAGAGAGTGTCTCCCTTGAAAGGAAGCACCTCCAGGGTTTTCTTGGAATCCATATCCACCGACCAGGATCTCAACCAGCTGTATAAAGTATTACCTTGGAACTGGCTCTCCACTCCCCATTATCTGGTTATCATGGCTTCCTCCGCCAGTGTCCAGACTCGCTTGCTGAAGCTCGGCCACTTCTTCCTAGCAGCAGGCTCCTGGATCACTGGGCAGCAGAGGTGCTTGGGAGCCGGAAGGGGGCGGAGCAATCAGGCAGGCAGTTGCAGTGCTGCCCAGCTATCTGTGATGTGAGAAGAAGCAGGGGCACCCCACCGCTGGCAGTGCTGCAGCTAGCGGTGGTGGCAGCGGCGAGGCTGCTGGGCTGGGTCTTGAAAAAGGTTGAAAGAAGGGTTTTACGGCATGGAATGTAAAAACTGCGAGACCCTGCTGGTAGCGCCTTTGTCTATTTAGTAGGAAGGGCACGTAACAGCCGGGGGGCAATGGAGGAAGCCCCTTTAGGGCTGGAGCCCCTTCAGGGCTGGAGCCCGGCGGCAACTGACTCCGTTGTCTCTGGCAGTTCTGCCCCTGGACTAGAGGAATGGTCAAGAACATGGCAACATTTAATGCCAAAAAATGCAAAATCATACACGTCTCAAAAATGCAAAGGCTAACTATAATATTAAGGGCATTATAATGGCAAGAGGAAAGCTATCTAAGTATTACTATTTCAGGTGAGCAATGTAACAAAGCAATAGGAAAGGCAAGTCAGATGCTTGTTTGCATAGGTTAAAGAACCAGTAGCAGAAAAAAGTAATACAGGTTGAGTATCCCATATGCAAATATTCCGAAATACGGAATATTCCGAAATACGGACTTTTTTGAGTGAGACTGAGATAGTGAAACCTTTGTTTTTTGATGGCTCAGTGTACACAAACTTTGTTTAATACTCAAAGTTATTAAAAATATTGTATTAAATGAACTTCAGACTGTGTGTATAAGGTGTATATGACACATGAATGAATTCTGTGAATGTACACACACTTTGTTTAATGCACAAAGTTATAAAAAATATTGGCTAAAATGACCTTCAGGCTGTGTGTATAAGGTGTATATGAAACATAAATGCATTCTGTGCTTAGATTTAGGTCCCATCACCATAATATCTCGTTATGGTATGCAATTATTCCAAAATACAGAAAAATCCGATATCCAAAATTCCTCTGGTCCCAAGCATTTTGGATAAGGGATACTCAACCTGTAATGCCACTGTATAGGTCCTTGGTACAGCCACATTTAGAATCCTGTGTTCAGTTCCAGAAGCCATATCTCCAGAAGGCTGTAAATACATTAGGGCAACTAAAATTGTGCATGGCCTACATCACAAAACTTACCTGGAAATACTAAAAAATGTTGATGTGTATAGTTTGGAGAAGGGAAGAGGGAACATACAGTAATAGAAACATTTAAATATATAGGGAGGAATGTAATAGGGTGTGAGAATCAGAAAGTGAGAGATTTTGTGTTTTTTCCTGTTGTTTTTTTTTTTTTTATTGTTTGTTTTTTAAAGTGGCAATCCTTTACATGGCAAAACCAGGTTGATATTTGCCACCGTGGGCATGTGTAGAAGGGGCACTGCTACTGTTGGCATTATGTGTGTAAGCTGCACTGATATGGTGGTTATGTGTATAAAGGGCACTGCGACTGTGGGTATTATTATTATTATTATTATTATTATTATTATTACATGCGGTGTAATGACAATAAGATAGTGCTACTGTGTGGCGTATTTTGATTTGGGGTGCTATTGTGTGGCCATGCCCCTTCCTTGTGATACCACACCTTCTTTTTTTAAGGAGCGCACTGTCCCTTTATTAAGTATTGGAGAGAGGGCCCAAATTAATAGTTTGCAGGGAGGCGCCAAACACCCTAGCACTGGCCCTTTGGTAGGGGACAGGATTTGCTTCTGCTTGTGCACATATGTTATGATTGCCAGCCAACAGCACTGGTTTTGCCTATAACACTAACTATAAATATTTTGAATTGGTCCTGGACCACCAATCCAAGGCACCCCTGCAAGTGTCCTGAGGCACCCCAGGGTGCAGTTTGAGAACCACTGGTCTAGTGAGTACCCAGGATAATTATTGTAGCTGGTCTGCGGGTAACAGCTCTCAGATCCACTTCTAGAAAAAATGCAGCAATGTAATTTGAGTGACAAACTGCAGAGATGAACCCTTTCTGTGACTGCTGCACAGGGATCACACAAACTCTATTCATAGGGCTGACTTCACTTAGGGGAGATGTTCTCACCCCGCAAAGAAGTGCGAGTATATACCGCACTTACGGTACCATTGGATTTACAGATATTTTCTTGCAATACACTATGGGGGTCATTCTGAGTTGATTGCTCGCTAGCAGTTTTTAGCAGCCATGCAAACGCATTGCCGCTGCCCACTGGAGAGTGTATATTCACTTTGGAGAAGTGCGAACACTTGAGCAGCCGAGCGCCTGCAAAATCGTTTCAAAATAAGACCAGCACTGTAGTTACACTTCGTGTGCGTTGATTCTAACAACCGAGGGACGGCTTTTGATGTCACACACCCATCCAGCGAATGCCCAGCCACGTCTGCATTTCTTCTGCCACGCCTGCATTTTTCCAAGCACTCCCTGAAAACGGTCAGTTGACACCCAGAAACGCCCTCTTTCTGTCAATCTCCTTGTGGCCTGTTCTGTGATTGGAATAATCGCTAGAACTAGTGCAAAACCACAATGGACTTTGTACCCGTACGATGCGCATGCACATTACGGAGCATGCGCATGCACAGATTAGCCATTTTTTTTCAACTGATTGCTACGCAGCGAACAACGGCAGCAAGCGATCAACTCGGAATGACCCCCTATATACATAGAAACATGGATTTTTACTGCAGGAATTATGGTTAGTTTAGGGGTATCGGTTAGGGTCAACAGAGGTGTAGCTAGGGGTCCAAGCGCCCCTGGCAAAGTAAGGGACTGGCGCCCCCCCTTTCGATAAAGCATTGCAGTCCATTGGCGGTTACCATGTTGGAGCCACAGCAACTGACCCCCTCCCCCACACGCTGCCCTACATCATCGGCTGGGATTCACTGTTGGTGTGAAGCCACTGGGAACATTCTGGTAGCATTAGCAGCAGTCTGTGTCATAGATAGGGAAGGCAGAAGGTTAACTAGCTAATAGCAGTCTGTTGGCAGCAGAGGCTGGGCGGGGGGCTGAGAATGAGCCAACGCTGATCAGTGTCCAGTCTGCTCAGACAAAAATATTTTGTGATCAGGGCTGGTTCTAGACCAAAGGAGCCAATGGCAAAAATTTCCTTTGGCACCCCCCCCCCCCACACACACACACACACATACACACACACACACACACACACACACACACACACACACACACACACACACACACACACACACACACACACACACACACACCAAAAAAGAACATATCCCAGTTTAACATAACGCTATGTGGTGCAAGGTGTGGAGCTGGTCACTTGTATCAGACCTCTGACATTTGCCTTTTCACCCATATTGCATACTTTTTCTTGCAGGTTGTGTCTTAATTCAAGAAGTGTTCTAAGTACTTCAGCTTAGTATCTTTACTGACCCCTCTTTACCCCACACTACATAACTGACCCCTCTATACCCTACACTACATCACTGACCTTTCTATAACCATCACTGCATTACTGACCCCTCTATACAGTACACTGACCTCTATATACCTGCTAGTACATCCCTGATGCCTATATTCCCTAAGCTAAATCCCTGACACCTCTATTCCCTACGCTACATCCCTGACGCCTCTATTCCCTATGCTACATCCCTGACGCCTCTATACCCTACGCTACATCCCTGATGCCTCTATTCCCTACGATACATTCCTGATGCCTCTATAACCTACGCTACATCCCTGACGCCTCTATACCCTACGCTACATCCCTGACGCCTCTATACAGTACAATGCATTACTGATCCCTCTAGACCATACATCCTCATTACATCAGAGAGATAGTGAAACACTGGAAAAAATAAGGATAAAGTGGACTACAGAAACTGATGCTCTAAACAAAGGAGAGAGAGAGAGAGAAAAGCACAAGGGAAAGTGGGCAATCGGAACACCATAGAGAGAGGAGAGATAGAAATGCCTGAAAAAGTAAAGGGGGTTGGGTATGGCATCCGGCGCTCGGGATTCCAGCAGTCACATGATACCTAATCCTAATCCTAACCCTCTGGGGGGGTGGCGGATAGGGCTAACCCTCAGGGGGTGGCAGCTAGGACTAACCCCCCCCCCCCCTCCTAGTGCCTTCCCTAACACCCCCTCCCCCGGTCCTAACCCTCCCTCCAATACTCGCCTTCGGGATGTTGGCTGTCTGTGTGCCGGCACCAGTCTCCCAAGTGGTGTCAGGATTCCAACATCGGTCAAATGACCGCCGGTATACCGTCTGCCGGGATGGTAAATGTATCCTGAGGACAGGTAGTGAGTGTGGAGGGATAGGTGGTTCAGTAAAATGTAACAGCTCAAACTGCGATCATTCACTGATAAATTGATTTATAGCTCTCCCTTTTTAACCATTGCAGTCATAAAAGCAATGTTTTTTAAACTTTTAAATAAAGCTTGTTAGCATCCCCAGCACACTGTATATGCTGGGAGATGTAGTTCTCAATATGAAAACATTTAATTACTGTATGAACTCTAATTCCCCAACTGAAACCTCTCACAAACACACACTCCTAAATCTAGTACACACACACACACACATATTTCCCCAGTACTGACAACTCTCATCACTTCCACACACTGACAACTCCCTCCTGCTCCTCTCCCCACTGACACTGACAGCTCCCTCACAGTCACACACATCCTCCACCCCCCCACCCACCCCCACACACACACTGATAGCACACATGCACAAATCCCCCCCTCCTCGACACTAACTGTCACGGACTGCTTGGGCAGCAGGGGGCAGGCTCTGACTTGAAGTGCTGAAATTCAACAGCTCTCTCGAACTTGCAAGGCATGGCTGTGCAGCTGTCTCCAGCCATCTCCTTGCCCACTGTGTAATTTGTGGCGTTCTCTGATGTTCCCCGCTCTGCCTCTACAACCGGCACATAATGTACAGCAGTGGTGACTCCTGAGTATGGGCCTGGAGAACTCCGCCTACCGGGGGGTAGGGATTAATAATTTCAAAGGGGCAGAGCTAGGAGTGAAGCAGTGGACAGCAGTTGAGGGGCGTTTCAAACTGTAACAGGGTTGGGACAATTTCAGTATCCTTCCCTCACCGTCTAATTGGTCAGTCCCACGCTGATTGCCATAGCGCCCTTTCGAGACTGCAGAACTCTATCCCTTAGCCACGGTTGGCACAGCTGGATGGTGCCCCTGGCAAGTGCCATCCTGGCCAAGGGGTAGATACGCCCCTGAGGGTCAGGGCCAGAAACAGAAATCTCGGGGCCCAGTACACTGATATCTCTGGGGCCCCCTCAACCCCCCCTTAACTTGGCAGAGGGATCTTTAAAAAAAAATGGAGCCTTTGACTCGGACCGTCAGTGAGGCCGGCAGGTGGTTTTCATACTGGGCTATCCAGCTCTTCGGTGGCGGTGGCAGGGACATTCAGAAAAGGGCCAGCACAGCAACATGCATAATAATGGCAATACAGTATGGACCACAGGGACTGGACAAAGTGATGGGGTAAAAGGAGGGGGGAGGGTTTAGTTGGCCTGTTAATTGTTTTCCTGCTTAAATTGAGCAGTTGGTGGATACACTTTAAAAAGCAATATTGGCACTGTGGCCCCATTATTTCTGTTCTTAATACTTGGAGCCCTGAACAAGTGTCCCCTTTGTCCCCCCTGTCACCGGGCCTGTTCAGGCGTTACCTATGGAGAAGCTGCGACATGACATCCTAGGACACGATACTGCACCATGCATCACCATTATATTTCAGTGTGCCTTGTCAATATTTAAATCTTGTTCTGTGTGACGTGAGTTGTAAATGGTTGAAAATCTCTGTGCTACAGTATCGTCACCATGTAGTTATAACAACACCGCAAAACCACCAAAAGACGTGTTTTGGTAGAGGGAAAGCTGGAGGGGCCCATTGGGGCCCCCAGTTTGCTACCCCACCCCAGTATACCTGTGCTGTAGCCAGTGGAAGGGGCACTATCTTCCCGGTGATCTCTTCGGGAAGATGGTGCCGCACATAGAAAGCAAAGACTCTGGCTGCACTCTCCTGCCCTCGCTCTAAGCAAGGTGATCGGGCCACAAAAGGACCCCTGTCGGACCCCTGCCGGACCCCGGCCTGTGGGCCACAAAAGGATGCATTGGGGGCGGCATGCGGCCCATGGGTTTGACACCCCTGCCCTAGAGTATCAAAATTTGTTTCACGGCACCCCTAGGCCAAAGTTTTTTTTATTGAGAAATTCAGAAAAAAATATAAAATTAAGTAAATTGTGTTTATAGCATGTCATCCTCAGGTTCAGTTATGTTGTGAGGGAATGGTTTTGCCAATTTAATAAAGTATAAATAATTTTAATTGGTCCTGGACCACCAAACTATGCTACCAGTGCAAGAACCCCAGTTTGGAAACTACTGCCATAAAATAAACCTTTTTTGTTTTTTTTTAAACTACATGTAATACACCTTAGAGCTCAGTTCCTAAAAGGTTTTAAACCCTTGCATACAGTAAACTACACATATTTAAAAATCCTACACCGGGCACAAGTGCTCACGGGCCAATTTCATGGCAGTCTCGGATAGGAGGGCATTGTGGATTCACCAAGGGAATGCTGATGCTGACTCCAAGAAGAAAGGGAGTCTCTTCCCTATGAAGGTGAAGCCTTGTTTGGCGACGGCCTAGTTAATTTGATCTCGGCAGCTCCCGCAGGTAAGTCATCCTTCTTGCCCTATGTTCCCTCTCAACGGATGAAGACGCATCATTATCTGACGCAGTCATTTCGGCCCAATAGATATGCAAGAAGTTAAGATTCCCCTTTCTTTGCAGGTAGAGGAAGGAAAAGAGGGAAGAGGTCTTTAGCCTCTTCAAGATCGCAGGAGCAGAGATCGTCCTCTGCTTCTGCCAAATCCACTGCATGACGCTGGGGCTCTCTTGCAGGAGCCCGCACCAGTGGGGGGCACGTCTAAAACTCTTCAGTCAGTTCTGAATTCATTCGGACCTGGACTCGTGGGTTTTACAAATAGTGTCCCAAGGGTACAAACTGGGGTTTCAAGACGTTCCCCCTCACCGATTGTTCAAATCAGCCTTAGTCAGCAGGGAGAAGGTTTTTATTCAAGCCTCTTCGTGGTCCCGAAGCCGGACGGCTCAGTCAGACCAATCTTAAATCTGAAATCCCTTAATTTCTACCTAAAGAAATTCAATTTCAAGATGGAATCTCTCAGGGTAGTGATCTCCAGTCCGGGGGATAAAGGAGATTTCATGGTTTTGGTAGACATAAAGGATGCCTACTTATATGTTCCCATTTAGCCACTGCATCAAGCTACCTGAGGTTTGCAATTCAGGATTGTCATTACCAATTTCAGACGTTGCCGTTTGGTCTGTCCACGGCTCCGAGGATTTTCACCAGGGTGATGGCGGAAATGATGGTTCTCCTTCGCAAGCAAGGAGTCACAATTATCCCGTACTTGGATGATCTCCTGATAAAGGCGAGATCCAGGGACCAGTTGGTGCAAAACATCTACTCTCCCTGACAGTTCTTCAACAACATGGTTGGCTCCTAAACTTGCCAAAATCGCAGTTGGTCCCAATGACGCGGTTGTTGTTTTTGGGAGTGATACTGGACACAGAAGAGGTTTTCTTCTAGTGGAAAGGCTCTGGAGATCCAGAGTCTGGTCAAACAAATTCTGAAACCAGCAAGAGTGTTAATCCATCAATGCATTCAGTTGCTGGGGAAGATGGTTGCGGCCTACGAGGCCATTCAGTTTGGCAGGTTCCATGCCAGAGTGTTCCAGTGGGACCTGTTGGACAAGTGGTCCGGATCCCACCTACACATGCACCGGAGGATAATCCTGTCTTCCAAGACCAGAATCTCACTCCATTGGTGGCTGCACAGTTCTCACCACCTAGAGGGGCGATGGTTCGGGATCCAGGACGGGATCCTAGGGACCACGGATGCAACCCTCCGAGGCTGGAGAGCAGTCACACAGGGGGAAAACATCCAAGGAAGATGGTCAAGTCTTCCTTGGATGTTTTCATCTCCACATAAATGTTCTGGAGTTAAGGGCCATTTAATAACTGCAGACACAGTACGCACTGGGACGGGTGCCCAGCATCCTCTACAGACTAAGAGAAAAGGATTTACCGGTAGGTATTAAAATCCTATTTTCTCTAACGTCCTAGAGGATGCTGTGGACTCCGTAAGGACCATGGGGATAGACGGGCTCCGCAGGAGACATGGGCACTTTAAGAAAGACTTTAGTTCTGGGTGTGCACTGGCTCCTCCCTCTATGCCCCTCCTCCAGAACTCAGTTTGAGACTGTACCCAGTGGAGACTGGGTGCTTTTCAGGAGCTCTCCTGAGCTTTCTGACAGAAAGTATTTTGTTAGGTTTTTAATTTTCAGGGAGCACTGCTGGCAACAGACTCCCTCATCGAGGGACTGAGGGGAGAGAAGCAGCCCTACTCTCTAAGTTGCAAGGTCCTGCTTCTTAGGCTACTGGACACCATTAGCTCCAGTGGGATTGGTACGCAGGATCTCACCCTCGCCGTCCGTCCCAGAGCCGCGCCGCCGTCCCCCTCGCAGAGCCGGAAGATAGAAGCCGGGTGAGTATGAGAAGAAAAGAAGACTTCAGAGGCGGCAGAAGACTTCATGATCTTCACTGAGGTAACGCACAGCACTGCAGCTGTGTGCCTTTGCTCCCATACACCTTACATACTCCGGTCACTGTAAGGGTGCAGGGCGCAGGGGGGCGCCCTGGGCAGCAATATAAACCTCTTTCGCAAAAATATAACATATATACAGCTGGGCACTTTATATATGTATAAGCCCCCACCAATTTTACAGTTTAAGCGGGACAGACGCCCGCCTCCGAGGGGGCGGGGCTTCTCCCTCAGCACTCACCAGCGCCATTTTTTCTCCACAGCACCGCTGAGAGGAAGCTCCCCGGACTCTACCATGCTTATACCACGTTAGACAAGAGGGTTGAAAAGAGGGGTGGGGGGGGCACATAATTCGCAAATTACATACAGCAGCACTACTGGGCAAACATTAAGTTACTGTTTTATTCCTGGGTTATATAGCGCTGGGGGTTGTGCTGGCATACTCTCTCTCTGTCTCTCCAAAGGGCCTTGTGGGGAAACTGTCTTCAGAAAAAGCATTCCCTGTGTGTGTAGTGTGTCGGTACACGTGTGTCGACATGTCTGAGGAAGAAGGCTATATTAGAGAGGAGCGGGAGCAAATAAATGTGGTGTCTCCGCCGACAGCTGATTGGATGGATATGTGGAATGTTTTAAATGCTAGTGTAAACTCATTGCACAAAAGATTAGACAAGGCAGAAGCTTTGGGACAGTCAGGGTTTCAACCCATGCCTGATCCTATGTTGCAGGGACTGTCAGGGTCTCATAAGCGCCCACTATCCCAGATTGTTGACACAGATACCGACACGGATTCTGACTCCAGTGTCGATTACGATGATGCAAAGTTACAGCCAAAATTGGCAAAATCCATTCGATTTATGATTATGGCAATAAAAGATGTTTTGCACATCACAGAGGAACCCCCTGTCGCTGACAAGAGGGTACATATGTACAAGGGAAAGAAGCCTGAGGTAACCTTTCCCCCCTCACACGAGCTGAACGAGTTATGTGAAAAAGCTTGGGAATCTCCAGATAAAAGACTGCAGATTTCCAAAAGGATTCTTATGGCGTATCCTTTCCCATCAACGGATAGGTTACGATGGGAATCCTCCCCTAGGGTGGACAAAGCATTAACACGCTTATCCAAGAAGGTAGCCCTCCCGTCCCAGGATACGGCTACCCTCAAAGAGTGTGCTGACCGCAAACAGGAGATTACCCTGAAGTCCATTTATACACATTCAGGTACCTTACTCAGACCGGCAATTGCGTCGGCCTGGGTGTGTAGTGCTGTAGCGGCATGGACAAATACCTTATCTGAGGGGATGGATAGCCTAGACAAGGATACTATTTTATTGACCCTGGGGCATATAAGAGATGCTGTCCTATATATGTGTGTATGCAAACTACAGGTGGTGCTGCAGGGCCCACACCCTTTTACTTGTCTTGTAGAGCAGCTCTGAAGCTGTTACAGTGCCCAGCTGCTGCAAGAAATCAGCTTGAATGCTTCAGGGGCTTGGGCATGGCCAACATGAGCCCCACACCGAAGGAGGGTGGGGGTGTTTAATGCAAACTTGGGGTTATACAAGTGCCGCAAAAGGCCGCCATTCCCTGCATGCCCCTTTTCTCTTTTCATATACAGATGAGGGTTCCAGCCAACTTTGGCCCACTGCTTGGATGACATCACCGTATGCAAATCCGTCTGCTGCAGACCTTCCCCCAGGAATGCTTGCAATAGTTGTTGCATATGGTTTAATGTCTGAGGGTGCTTCAGTATTAGGCAGCCTTCCGCCCTCCCATGTTCATCTGAAAAGATGTGGTCTTCCTGCAGTTGTTGTCCCCAGACGAGAGTTCCCTTGTGCTTCCTCAGTTAAATCTCCTTAACTTGACGGGGGTGTGCCCGAGCAGCCGCCCTCCCCAGCCCTATCCCAACACATACTTATCTTGCATATGAGATCTCTTGATCATGAAGATAGTTCTCACAGGTTGAGGTTCATCCTGGCCCCGCTCCCCGCTGGAGAGCGCTGATGGGGACAGCAGCGGGGCTTCAGCAGAAGGGTGAGTATGTGTGGCCAGAGACCTCCCTTCCCATGTGCAGGCCTGCAGAGTCTGCCACGCAGGATGGGGCATGTGGCACTCTCCCTCCCAGGGGCTCTTCCAGATGTAGCTCCTCAGCAGTATTTTTCCCGGGCTGCGCGGCGCTCTCCCCGACTGGCATCCGCCCTGGAACATTGCCTTCCTCAACGCAACATCAGCAGGGGGCCCTGGCCTCATCACCATCCCAGGTCTTTCTCATGTATGTATCATGTATGTGTGTGTGATATATGTATGAATCATATATGTTTGTGATATCTATCTATCTATCTATCTATCTATCTATCTATCTATCTATCTATCTATCTATCGTATGTGTGTGTATATATATGTATCTATCATGTATGTATGTATGTATCTATCTTGTATGTATGTGTTCTATCTATCTATCTATCTATCTATCTATCTATCTATCGTGTGTGTGATATATGTATGTATCTATCATGTATGTGTTATATGTATGTATCACACCTTCCTCTATACATATACATACATACATACATACACACACCTATATCTGTACGTACACTGACATACACACACCAACATCTATACATAAACACGCTGACCCCTAAACGTACACCAACGTACCCACACCTGCATCTATACCTACACATGCTGACACGTGGACGTACACCGGCTTACCCACATGTGAATCTATACATACATGTGCTGACACCTGGACATACACTGATGTACCCACACCTAACATCTATGCATACACATGCTAACACCTGGACGTATACAGACGTACCCACATTTGCATCCATGCATATATAGATGTAGGTGTGTGTACGTCAGTGTACGTCCAGGTGTCAACGCGTGTATGTATAGATGCAGGTGTGGGTACGTCTGTGTATGTCCAGGTGTCAGAATGTGTATGTATAGATGCAGGTGTGGGAACGTCAGTGTAGGTTCAGGTGTCAGCGCGTGTATGTATAGATGCAGGTGCTTGTATGTCCAGATGTCAGTGCATGTATGTATAGATGCAAGTGTGGGTACGTCGGTGTATGTCCATTTGTCAGCGCGTGTATATATAGATGCAGGTGCTTGTATGTTGGTGTATGTCCAGGTGTCAGCATGTGTATGTATAGATGCAGGTGTGGGAATGTTGGTGTATGTCCAGGTGTCAGGGCGTGTATGTATGGATATTAGGTGTGGGTACATCAGTGTATGTCCAGGTGTTAGCGCATGTATGTATAGATGCAGGATAATAATCACACAGCGTGCCCCCCACCAACCACAAACCTCCCCCACCCCCCTGTATGACATAAACACCGCTAATTCCACTTACACACAATAATTTCAGTTTGCGATCAGGAGCCGGCAATGTATGTGCACCCAAATGAAGCCACTGTACATGCCCTGCAGGCTGCTATGTACTGCACAGGTGCAACAAATGTAAATGCCCTATCTTTAAAATGGGGCATATTTTACTAAATTAAAAAAACCTGTAACTTTCTGTAAAACCTTAACCCCAAAAGGCACTACACTAACATCGGGGTGTAGAGTTGGATCTTGATCCAAGGCACCAACAGGCTAAAGCTTTGACTGTTCCCAGGATGCCTTGCACCGCCTCCTCTATAACCCTGCCCAGTGGCGTAACTAGACCTTTGTGGGCCCCATAGCAAAATTCTGAATGGGCCCACCAGCACTCAACAAGAATGAGTGGCGTTTGGGGTCAGAAAAGTAGAGGGGAAGGGGTCTGACAGAGTAGGGGGCAGGACATGAATGAATAGAAACTGAGGTGTCCATTATATAAAGAAATACAGTATGTGTGTCTGTGTGTATATCACACACACACACATATAAGGGAAATTCAAATGCCCTCAATTATTGCGCACATTACACTCTGGTTTAGGTGCACAAAGCACCTAAACCTGAATAAAGTAATGGGCGCGATCATGAAAAGACACCGTTTGGTTGCCCAAATGGGTCTCTTTGCACACATTTCAGCTTGTTTCCCCTGGGGGTAGCGAGCTGAAATAAACATGTCGCACCCGTTGGCAGCAACATTAGAATAGCTGCTGACGGGCACGATTGAGGGAGGAAAGGGACATTTGAATCCAGCCCATAGATGCAATGTGAATATGTAATTTGTACCTTCCTATCTTAAAATGTATATAGTAGTGTTTACACTAGAGGTCTTTCCGAACCCCCTAATCCTAACATTGTAATTTGCTTTAGGGCGCACCTCCAATTAGTCTAGTGTTTCGTATTTTCACATTAAATACTTTCTTGCATTGGTTGGTTAAAGATTAGATCGTATATTTTTCTAGATATAGCTGTGCATAGTCTACAAGGCTACATGCTTCTCCCCTAACTAGAGATGTGCAGCGGGCATTTTTCGTGTTTCATGTTTTGGTTTTGGTTTCGGATCCGCAGTTGTGTTTTGGATACGGACGCGTTTTGGCAAAACCACCCTTTCGGGTTTTGTATTCGGGTGATTTTTTTTTAAAACCTCAAACAGCTAAAATCATAGAATTTGGGGGTAATTTTGATCCTATAGTATTAAGCTCAATAACCATAATTTCTACTCCTTTCCAGTCTATTCTGAACACCTCACACCTCCCAATATTATTTTTAGTCCTAAAATTTGCACCAAGGTCCCTGGATGACTAAGCTAAGCGACCCAAGTGGGCAGCACAAACACCTGGCCCATCTAGGAGTGGCACTGCAGTGTCAGACAGGATGGCACTTAAAAAAATAGCCCCAAACAGCACATGATGCAAAGATAAATAAAAAAAGAGGCGCAAGATGAAATTGTAGTGTGTCTCTCCTGCTCAGTGTCAGTTCTTAGTAGTATCCTCATCAGTGCTCAGTATCACTGCTCATTGTCTTGTGCTGCAATGTGGTGCTCAGTATACTAGAGTACATTACTAATAGTCCAGTGCTGCATCTTGCTGCTCAGTGTCAGTTCTAGTATCCTCATCAGTGCTCAGTATCACTGCTCATTGTCTTGTGCTGCATTGTGGTGCTCAGTATACTACAGAACATTACTAATAGTCCAGTGCTGCATCTGGCTGCTCAGTGTCAGTTCTAGTAATCTCATCAGTGCTCCGTATCACTGCTCATTGTCTTGTGGTGCTCAGTATACTACAGTACATTACTAATACTCCAGTGTCTTGTGCCGCATATGGCTGCTGTAGGGTGCTGTGGTAGTGTCCTGTCACTGTGCATATGTCATCATTCCAGTCACAGTGATATCTGGTATCTATCTAGTGGTATCTAATTCCAGACATTACCACCGTCTAATTCCAGATATATTACTGGCATATAATTCCACACATTAAAAAATGGAGAACAAAAAGGTGGAGGGTAAAATAGGGAAAGATCAAGATCCACTTCCACCTAGTGCTGAAGCTGCTGCCACTAGTCAAGGCAGAGACAATTCAATGCCATCAACATTATGTAATGATTATACGATACATTATATATCATATCATTGTATGGTTGTAAAATACAACTTAAAAACTTTAATGAATAAATACATAAAGTAGCTTTTATGTAACCTTTTTAAACTTATTAGCATAGACCGAATCTCATCGTGTGTATAGGCCTTTAGTTCAACAACAGCATGGGACCAGTTAGTGTGTTTTGACCACTGCACAGCACCTGGTGTTATATAGTAAGCACCACTATGGCATAGTATACAGCATTATGGGCCTGATATGAGTGTGACCAGCGGTGATGTGGAATGCAGTAGGAGGTGCTGTTTAGCAAGCACCACTTCTATATTCACCATGCAGTATATTGTGTGAATATAGAAGTGTTGGCTGTGTTATGTATTAGAGTAATTATTGCAGCTCCCAGCTAAAATTGCAACAATGTAATTTAGTGACAAGCTGCAGAGATTAACCCTTTCTGTGGCTGCTGCACAACCTCTATTCATATCGCTGAATTCAATTAGGGAGATGTTCTCACCCCGCGAGCAAGCGCAGGTATATGCCACACTTAAATGTATGGGTATGGTCTCCATAAAATGAGCGTAGCCTTGCAGGCAAAGACTACCTTACACCCTAGTTCTTGACCCTGCACCAACAGACCTCGGCCACCACAGGGAAAAAAGTACAGTAATTTCCACCATGTTAAGCCCCACACATTAATGCCCTTTGGAACATATTATGTCACTCACCACAATATCTGTGATACACTATGCCCTACAGTAAAGCTTCTAATTACTTTTACAAAAACTGCTCAACGCCAAGAGTTTCACGTGCTGGGTGTCATGCTCATTGCCAGGGGTTTCACTCTCTGGGTGTCATGCTCATTGCCAGGGGGAACGCAGTAGGAGGTGTTATATAGTAAGCACCACTATGGCATAGTATATAGCATTATATATATTGTGAGCACTGGTGATGTCGAGTGCAGTAGAGCTGCTGCTGGGTAATTACAATTTACTACAACCACCAATATATTCTGCTGCACTATATATATGCAAAGCTAATTCTGCTGGGTAATTACAATTGACTACAACCACCAATATATCTGCTGCACTATATCTATATTTGCAAAGCTAATTCTGCTGGGTAATTACAATTGACTACAACCACCAATATATTCTGCTGCACTATATCTATATATGCAAAGCTAATTCTGCTGAGTAATTACAATTGACTACAACCACCAATATATTCTGCTGCACTATATCTATATATGCAAAGCTAATTCTGCTGGGTAATGCAAATTGAACCATTATTGCATAGTATGTTTATTTTTAAGTACTTTTTTAAAGTTTTGAATGATATAGACCCAGTTTAATCTTTGTGGAATGCCTGGTTGTTGTTTTTAAGGTAATTTATTGCCTGACATTTGAGGTGGGGGGGGTTTGGTTACAGATTTCAATTATTGGTTTTACTTGTAATAGTCTTCTACTTAAGTCCAATGGTGTAGGCTGTGCAAAGCCGTTTGGCTGCGCATTTATTGATCCAAGCGTGCATTTTTATCAAAGCGTGATAAAATTGACACATAACAGCAGTGTTCAATCAGCGTTAATTTATCTTCAGCTGATATCGATTGTGAATTGACGTTTCTTCTCTTCTTGTCACCTCCAGGTAATTACAATTGACTACAACCACCAATATATTCTGCTGCACTATATCTATATATGCAAAGCTAATTCTGCTGGGTAATGCAAATTGAAACATTATTGCATAGTATGTGATTTTGAAGTACTTTTTTAAAGTTTTGAATGATATAGACCCAGTTTAATCTTTGTGGAATGCCTGGTTGTTATTTTTAAGGTAATTTATTGCCTGGCATTTGAGGGGGTGGGGTGTGGTTACAGATTTCAATTATTGGTTTCACTTGTAATAGTCTTCTACTTAAGTCCAATGGTGTAGGCTGTGCAAAGCCATTTGGCTGTGCATTTATTGATCTAAGCGTGCATTTTTATCAAAGCGTGATAAAATTGACACATAACAGCAGTGTTCAATCAGCGTTCAATCGAAGTGAAAAAGAAGGAAAACAGAAGCACACCAATCTAACAAAACAAAGAAAACTGAAGAACTAATAACAAATGTGAGTCACTTACTCCTCAGATCACTCACCTCCTGATTGTTGCATCTGATTACATAGCACAGAACTACCTTACTTGGACATTTCATAAACCATCCATTTCACCTACAAATGCCTGTATCTGTATTATTGTAATTTTGTTTTTTAAGCACAGCTGCACCAATGCAATTTTACCTGCAAACACTTAAAACATCTAACATAATTACCATTGCTTCTTAAACCTCTCACAATCCTTTCATTTCTTACACTCCAAATACATTTCTGCACCCACTTTATCTACGCTTTTGACTCATTTCATACTAAATCTACACCCCTTGAGCCTACACTGCTTTTCTCACCTGCATTTCTGCAATTCTTCTGCTCGGATTGCCTTACAGTCTCCTCTCCTACTTCCACTACTTCAACCTATTTACCTACTTAACACTATGTCAAGGTTTTCTTATACTCCCCACATCACTCAGTGTCTACCTAATAATGTATCTTTATCCTTCCCCCACTAGTCTCCTCCACCTCCTCCTCTCTCCCCTCCTCTGTCTCCCCTCCATCCCTCTGTTTCCTTCCCCCACCTTTCCTGTTACCCCACTTTCATTCACCTCTGCCCCATGGTCCTGCTACCCCACAACTCAGCCCTGCTCCCTCTTTCCCTTCCCTGTCACCTCCCCACACCCCCATCCACATCACACTGACCTCCCTCCCTGCCCACCTCCTGCAGTTTCCCCTCCTAGCTCAGGCACCCGTACCATCACTACTCTCTCATCATCCCTGCCCTCAAAGTTAATCCCACCTAATCGCTACAGCAACCCTGAAAATCTAATTCACATCTCTCCCACAAACTCATACCCCCTATCCTGTGCCCTCTGGAATGCCAGATCTGTTTGTAACAAACTGGTCCCCACTCATGACCTTTTCATTTCCAACTCCCTACACCTACTAGCCATTACTGAAACTTGGATTACGCCCTCTGACACTACTTCTGCTGCTGCTCTCTCTGCTGGGGGCCTTACATTCACACACACACCCCGACCTGGGGGTTGCCATGGGGGTGGTGTTGGGGTCCTTTTACCTTCTAGTTACTCCTACCAACTCATACCACCAGAACCATCCCTTATATTCTCTACATTTGAGGTCCACGCCATATGCCTCTTCCAACCAGTCCATCTTAGAGTAGCTGTCATTTACCGCCCCCCTGGCACTGCTTCCAAATTCATCGACAACTTTGCTTCCTGGCTTCCTCACTTCCTCTCTTCTGACATTCCCACCATTATCCTAGGCAATTTCAACATCCCTATTGACATCCCCACACAATCCCCTGCCTCTAAACTCCTTAACCTCACCTCTTCACTTGGTCTCTCCCAGTGGACCTCCTCACCCTCCCATGTGAATGGGAGCTCACTGGATCTGGTCTTCACTCACCGCTGTGATATTTCTGATTTTTCCAACTCCCCATTTCCCCTCTCTGACCACCACCTGCTCTCCTTCAACCTATCTCTCTCGACTTCCCCATCTCTACCTCCTAAGGCTACCATCACTAAGCGTAACATTGAAGCTATTGACACCACATTCCTTTCCTCCCTGTTTGACTCACTTCTCTCTCCTATTCTCTCTCTCTCATGCCCTGAACAAGCCACTTCCACATACAATGCTTCCCTTACTTCTGCTCTTGACTCTGTTGCTCCACCAACCACTATTCACCCTTGCAAATTAACACCTCAACCCTGGCACACCAAATGCACCAGATATCTGCAAAAATGCTCATGTACTGCTGAGCGACACTGGAGGAAATCACGCTCTAGGGCAGACTTCCTCCATTTCAAACTTATGCTCTCATCCTTCAGTGCTGCCCTTTCTCTTGCTAAACAGTCATACTTCAAGAACCTCATCTCCTCCCAGTCTTCCAACCCCCGGTGCCTCTTTGCCACTCTCAACTCACTCCTCTGCCCACCTCCACCTCGTCTCCCTTCCTCACTCTCTGCTCTTGACTTTGCCACTTACTTCACATCCAAAATTGACTCCATACGTCAGGACATCACATTACACCAGACTATCAGTAACCAGCCTTCTCCCATCCCTTACCAACCCTCCCCATCCCTCGCACCAACTCTGTCATCTTTCTCCCATGCATCTGGAGAGGAAGTCATGGCCCTCATTCGTTCCTGTCCCCTCACCACCTCCCCACTTGACCCTATCCCCTCCCGCCTCCTTTGCCACCTCTCTTCTTCTGCTTGTTCCCATCTTTCCCACCTTCTCAATCTCTCCCTCTCATCAGGCACTGTCCCCTCTGCCTTCAAGCACGCTCTCATCTCTCCTATTCTTAAAAAACCTACCCTTGATCCAAACACTCTCTCCAACTACTGACCCATCTCTCTCCTCCCTTTTGCCTCCAAACTCCTTGAGCGTATTGTCTACAACCGCCTTACTTCCTTTCTTTGCTCACACTCACTGCTTGACCCATTCCAGTCTGGCTTCCATCCTCTCCACTCCACTGAAACTGCCCTTACAAAAGTATGCAATGACCTCCATGCTGCTAAATCTAAGGGACACTACTCTCTACTTATTCTACTTGATCTCTCTGCTGCTTTTGACACTGTGGACCATCCTCTCCTACTGCAAATCCTTCACTCCATTGGTCTGCGTAACACTGCCCTCTCTTGGTTGTCGTCCTACCTTTCTGACCGTTCATTCTCTGTCTCCTCTCATGACTCCACCTCCCCCTCACTTCCACTAACTGTAGGGATACCCCAAGGTTCTGTCCTTGGTCCTCTTCTCTTCTCTCTCTATACGTCCTCACTAGGTAAGCTCATTAGTTCTTTTGGTTTCCAATATCATCTCTATGCTGATGACACTCAAATCTATCTTTCCTCTCCAGACCTCTCCCCTACTCTCCTCACTCGTATCTCCAACTGTCTCTCTGCTATCTCTTCCTGGATGTCCCAGCGCTTTCTTAAACTTAACATGTCTAAGACCGAGCTGATCATCTTCCCTCCCTCCCGCATAATCTCACCTCCTACAATCTCATTATCTATTGATGGCACTACTATCTCCTCTACCCCCCAAGCGCGCTGTCTTGGAGTAATCCTTGACTCCTCCCTCTCCTTCAAACCACACATTCAGCACCTCTCACAAACCTGCCGTTTTCATCTAAAAAATATTTCCAGGATCAGACTTTTTCTGACCCAGGATGCTACTAAGACTCTTATCCACTCACTGGTCATCTCCAGACTGGACTGCTGTAATCTCTTCCTGACTGGCATTCCTGACAAATACCTCTCTCCACTCCAATCTATCCTCAATGCTGCTGCCCGGCTCATTTTCCTCACCAAACGCACTACGTCCACCTCTCCTCTCTTACTAGTCCTTCACTGGCTCCCCTTCCCTTTCAGAATCCATTTCAAGCTTCTCACACTTGCTTACAAAGCCCTCACCCACTCCTCTCCCATCTACATCTCTGATCTTATCTCGCTTTACACTCCCACCCGTCCTCTTCGCTCTGCTAATGCACACCGACTCTCCTGCCTACGGATTACTTCCTCCCACTCCTACCTCCAAGATTTTTCACGTGCTGCACCACTTCTCTGGAATTCCCTACCTCTCCCCCTCAGACTCTCCACCTCTCTACAAAACTTCAAACGGGCTCTCAAGACCCACTTCTTCACCAAACCCAGCCAAATCTCATCCTAAACCTCTGTTCCATGCTCTCTATGTACCCCATCTGTCTCACCCCTGTCTGTCTACCCCTCCCTTTTAGAATGTAAGCTCTCACGAGCAGGGCCCTCTTCCCTCATGTGCTTACTCTTTTCTTACTTTAATAATCTTCAGCTGCACCAAATCCAGCAGTCTTCTGCCACCTGATACTTATTCCAGTGTCATCTGCTGATGTAGCTATGTTTATTTACCCTGTACTTGTCCTATATTGTCATCAACTGTAAGTTGCTGTTTTCCTGTTTGATTATTTGTTTATGTACTCTGTAATTGGGCACTGCGGAACCCTTGTGGCGCCATATAAATAAAGGATAATAATAATAATAATAATAAATAATATAATATATAGCATTACGGTACAGTAGGCCACTGCTCTACCTACCTCTGTGTCGTCAAGTATACTATCCATCCATACCTGTGGTGCATTTTAGAAAAAAACATGTCTCGGCAGAGCAATCTATAAATCCATCATTTTTCAGACAGCAACAGTGGGTATTGTAATAGTCACCCAATCCATCACTTTTATAGGGTTGCATGCACCCACATGCTACAGCCTGTCTCAATAATTTTACTGTCACGCTGTGTGTGTTTGTGTTTTTATTTGGGTATTTTTTGTTGTTGTAGAACTACAGGTACCAGCAAGCCCGTTATTTCCCCGCCTGCTGGTACTTGAGGTTCTCCAAGTACCAGCAAGCGGGGGAGGCTTGCTGGGCCTTGTAGTTCCACAACGAAAAAACAATATTCTTTTTTTACACACATGGCTATCAGCCCGGCACCCACCACCCAGGGGTGCTGGGGACAGCCTCGGGCTTCACCCCTGGCCCTTGGGTGCCTCGAGGGGAGGAACCTCTTGATTTAAGGGGTCCCTACTCCTCCAGGGAACCCCGGCCAGGGGTGACTAGTTGGAGGGGTAATGCCAGGGCCGCAGGGACCTACATAAAAGTGTCCCCCGGCTGTGGCATTATCTCTCTGGCTAGTGGAGCCCGGTGCTGGTTTTAAAAATATGGGGGACCCCTACATCTATTGTCCCACGTATTTTTGGAACCTGGACCGGTCTAAGAGCCCGGTGCTAGTTGTCTAAATACGGGGAACCCCTGTCCAATTTTTCCCCCAGTATTTAAATAACCAGGACCGGCTCAAAGAGCCCGAGGCTGGTTATACTAAGGAGGGGGGACCTCACGCATTTTTTTTTAACCCATTCAGACCCTTCTCCTTTAAGTTAATGGAAGCCCTGGACAACAAAATTGCATTCATGTCCTCCTCCCTCACCCTTCCCAGTCCCAAACACTCATTTTTTTTCTTTAAAAATTTATAATATATAACGAGAACAATGAGCAGGCAGGCAGCGGGCATTGGCGGCATCGGACTGAGATAGAAATTAGTGGTGGAGGGCTGGGTCAGTTGATTGTGGGCGAGTTTGTAAGCCATTGGCGGTGGCAGCGGGTATCGGCTCAGAGGCAGTAGCGGGCATTGGCTAAGGGTCATCGGCAGGATTCGGCGGACATTATGGCTGTAGTGCCTCACTAGCCACTGACCTCACCGCACGCCACTGTGGGACAGATGTAACATGCAGAGAGAGGTAGATTTGGGAGGGGGAATGTCCTAGCATAACTGTTAATTGCAGTGTAATACTGTAATTCAGCTGTGCAGCATTTGTGGCTAAATGTCAAAGAAGCCAGTATTTACCCTGCATGCAAAACAATAAATGTATTTGAACATACCTCCCAACTATCCCAATTTTTGCAGAACAGTCACTTTTTTGGGGAATGTCCAGCTAACCCAAACAACCCCCCCCCCTTCCCATGGGGAAGGGGGGGGGGTGGAAGGCTCCCTGTAGCTTGTTGCTCTGCAAATATGCACATTGTGGGTAGAGATGAGCGCCTGAAATTTTTCGGGTTTTGTGTTTTGGTTTTGGGTTCGGTTCCGCGGCCGTGTTTTGGGTTCGACCGCGTTTTGGCAAAACCTCACCGAATTTTTTTTGTCGGATTCGGGTGTGTTTTGGATTCGGGTGTTTTTTTTAAAAAACACTAAAAAACAGCTTAAATCATAGAATTTGGGGGTCATTTTGATCCCATATTATTATTAACCTCAAAAACCATAATTTCCACTCATTTTCAGTCTATTCTGAATACCTCACACCTCACAATATTATTTTTAGTCCTAAAATTTGCACCAAGGTCGCTGGATGACTAAGCTAAGCGACACTAGTGGCCGACACAAACACCTGGCCCATCTAGGAGTGGCACTGCAGTGTCACACAGGATGTCCCTTCCAAAAAACCCTCCCCAATCAGCACATGACGCAAAGAAAAAAAGAGGCGCAATGAGGTAGCTGACTGTGTGAGTAAGATAAGCGACCCTAGTGGCCGACACAAACACCGGGCCCATTTAGGGGTGGCACTGCAGTGTCACGCAGGATGTCCCTTCCAAAAAACCCTCCCCAATCAGCACATGACGCAAAGAAAAAAAGAGGCGCAATGAGGTAGCTGACTGTGTGAGTAAGATTAGCGACCCTAGTGGCCGACACAAACACCGGGCCCATTTAGGAGTGGCACTGCAGTGTCACGCAGGATGTCCCTTCCAAAAAACCCTCCCCAATCAGCACATGACGCAAAGAAAAAAAGAGGCGCAATGAGGTAGCTGACTGTGTGAGTAAGATTAGCGACCCTAGTGGCCGACACAAACATCGGGCCCATTTAGGAGTGGCACTGCAGTGTCACGCAGGATGTCCCTTCCAAAAAACCCTCCCCAATCAGCACATGACGCAAAGAAAAAAAGAGGCGCAATGAGGTAGCTGACTGTGTGAGTAAGATTAGCGACCCTAGTGGCCGACACAATCACCGGGCCCATTTAGGAGTGGCACTGCAGTGTCACGCAGGATGTCCCTTCCAAAAAACCCTCCCCAATCAGCACATGACGCAAAGAAAAAAAGAGGCGCAATGAGGTAGCTGACTGTGTGAGTAAGATTAGCGACCCTAGTGGCCGACACAAACACCGGGCCCATTTAGGAGTGGCACTGCAGTGTCACGCAGGATGTCCCTTCCAAAAAACCCTCCCCAATCAGCACATGACGCAAAGAAAAAAAGAGGCGCAATGAGGTAGCTGACTGTGTGAGTAAGATTAGCGACCCTAGTGGCCGACACAAACACCGGGCCCATTTAGGAGTGGCACTGCAGTGTCACGCAGGATGTCCCTTCCAAAAAACCCTCCCCAATCAGCACATGACGCAAAGAAAAAAAGAGGCGCAATGAGGTAGCTGACTGTGTGAGTAAGATTAGCGACCCTAGTGGCCGACACAAACACCGGGCCCATTTAGGAGTGGCACTGCAGTGTCACGCAGGATGTCCCTTCCAAAAAACCCTCCCCAATCAGCACATGACGCAAAGAAAAAAAGAGGCGCAATGAGGTAGCTGACTGTGTGAGTAAGATTAGCGACCCTAGTGGCCGACACAAACACCGGGCCCATTTAGGAGTGGCACTGCAGTGTCACGCAGGATGTCCCTTCCAAAAAACCCTCCCCAAACAGCACATGACGCAAAGAAAAATAAAAGAAAAAAGAGGTGCAAGATGGAATTGTCCTTGGGCCCTCCCGCCCACCCTTATGTTGTATAAACAAAACAGGACATGCACACTTTAACCAACCCATCATTTCAGTGACAGGGTCTGCCACACGACTGTGACTGATATGACGGGTTGGTTTGGACCCCCCCCAAAAAAGAAGCAATTAATCTCTCCTTGCACAAACTGGCTCTACAGAGGCAAGATGTCCACCTCATCATCACCCTCCGATATATCACCGTGTACATCCCCCTCCTCACAGATTATCAATTCGTCCCCACTGGAATCCACCATCTCAGCTCCCTGTGTACTTTGTGGAGGCAATTGCTGCTGGTCAATGTCTCCGCGGAGGAATTGATTATAATTCATTTTAATGAACATCATCTTCTCCACATTTTCTGGATGTAACCTCGTACGCCGATTGCTGACAAGGTGAGCGGCGGCACTAAACACTCTTTCGGAGTACACACTTGTGGGAGGGCAACTTAGGTAGAATAAAGCCAGTTTGTGCAATGGCCTCCAAATTGCCTCTTTTTCCTGCCAGTATAAGTATGGACTGTGTGACGTGCCTACTTGGATGCGGTCACTCATATAATCCTCCACCATTCTTTCAATGGTGAGAGAATCATATGCAGTGACAGTAGACGACATGTCCGTAATCGTTGTCAGGTCCTTCAGTCCGGACCAGATGTCAGCATCAGCAGTCGCTCCAGACTGCCCTGCATCACCGCCAGCGGGTGGGCTCGGAATTCTGAGCCTTTTCCTCGCACCCCCAGTTGCGGGAGAATGTGAAGGAGGAGATGTTGACAGGTCGCGTTCCGCTTGACTTGACAATTTTCTCACCAGCAGGTCTTTCAACCCCAGCAGACTTGTGTCTGCCGGAAAGAGAGATCCAAGGTAGGCTTTAAATCTAGGATCAAGCACGGTGGCCAAAATGTAGTGCTCTGATTTCAACAGATTGACCACCCGTGAATCCTTGTTAAGCGAATTAAGGGCTCCATCCACAAGTCCCACATGCCTAGCGGAATCGCTCCGTGTTAGCTCCTCCTTCAATGTCTCCAGCTTCTTCTGCAAAAGCCTGATGAGGGGAATGACCTGACTCAGGCTGGCAGTGTCTGAACTGACTTCACGTGTGGCAAGTTCAAAGGGCATCAGAACCTTGCACAACGTTGAAATCATTCTCCACTGCGCTTGAGACAGGTGCATTCCACCTCCTATATCGTGCTCAATTGTATAGGCTTGAATGGCCTTTTGCTGCTCCTCCAACCTCTGAAGCATATAGAGGGTTGAATTTCACCTCGTTACCACTTCTTGCTTCAGATGATGGCAGGGCAGGTTCAGTAGTTTTTGGTGGTGCTCCAGTCTTCTGTACGTGGTGCCTGTACGCCGAAAGTGTCCTGCAATTTTTCTGGCCACCGACAGCATCTCTTGCACGCCCCTGTCGTTTTTTAAATAATTCTGCACCACCAAATTCAAGGTATGTGCAAAACATGGGACGTGCTGGAATTTGCCCATATTTAATGCACACACAATATTGCTGGCGTTGTCCGATGCCACAAATCCACAGGAGAGTCCAATTGGGGTAAGCCATTCCGCGATGATCTTCCTCAGTTGCCGTAAGAGGTTTTCAGCTGTGTGCGTATTCTGGAAACCGGTGATACAAAGCGTAGCCTGCCTAGGAAAGAGTTGGCGTTTGCGAGATGCTGCTACTGGTGCCGCCGCTGCTGTTCTTGCGGCGGGAGTCCATACATCTACCCAGTGGGCTGTCACAGTCATATAGTCCTGACCCTGCCCTGCTCCACTTGTCCACATGTCCGTGGTTAAGTGGACATTGGGTACAACTGCATTTTTTAGGACACTGGTGAGTCTTTTTCTGACGTCCGTGTACATTCTCGGTATCGCCTGCCTAGAGAAGTGGAACCTAGATGGTATTTGGTAACGGGGGCACACTGCCTCAATAAATTGTCTAGTTCCCTGTGAACTAACGGCGGATACCGGACGCACGTCTAACACCAACATAGTTGTCAAGGCCTCAGTTATCCGCTTTGCAGCAGGATGACTGCTGTGATATTTCATCTTCCTCGCAAAGGACTGTTGAACAGTCAATTGCTTACTGGAAGTAGTACAAGTGGGCTTACGACTTCCCCTCTGGGATGACCATCGACTCCCAGCAGCAACAACAGCAGCGCCAGCAGCAGTAGGCGTTACACGCAAGGATGCATCGGAGGAATCCCAGGCAGGAGAGGACTCGTCAGAATTGCCAGTGACATTGCCTGCAGGACTATTGGCATTCCTGGGGAAGGAGGAAATTGACACTGAGGGAGTTGGTGGGGTGGTTTGCGTGAGCTTGGTTACAAGAGGAAGGGATTTACTGGTCAGTGGACTGCTTCCGCTGTCACCCAAAGTTTTTGAACTTGTCACTGACTTATTATGAATGCGCTGCAGGTGACGTATAAGGGAGGATGTTCCGAGGTGGTTAACGTCCTTACCCCTACTTATTACAGCTTGACAAAGGGAACACACGGCTTGACACCTGTTGTCCGCATTTCTGTTGAAATAGTTCCACACCGAAGAGCTGATTTTTTTGGTATTTTCACCAGGCATGTCAACGGCCATATTCCTCCCACGGACAACAGGTGTCTCCCCGGGTGCCTGACTTAAACAAACCACCTCACCATCAGAATCCTCCTGGTCAATTTCCTCCCCAGCGCCAGCAACACCCATATCCTCCTCATCCTGGTGTACTTCAACACTGACATCTTCAATCTGACTATCAGGAACTGGACTGCGGGTGCTCCTTCCAGCACTTGCAGGGGGCGTGTAAATGGTGGAAGGCGCATGCTCTTCACGTCCAGTGTTGGGAAGGTCAGGCATTGCAACCGACACAATTGGACTCTCCTTGTGGATTTGGGATTTCGAAGAACGCACAGTTCTTTGCGGTGCTACTGCTTTTGCCAGCTTGAGTCTTTTCATTTTTCTAGCGAGAGGCTGAGTGCCTCCATCCTCATGTGAAGCTGAACCACTAGCCATGAACATAGGCCAGGGCCTCAGCCGTTCCTTGCCACTCCGTGTGGTAAATGGCATATTGGCAAGTTTACGCTTCTCCTCCGACAATTTTATTTTAGGTTTTGGAGTCCTTTTTTTACTGATATTTGGTGTTTTGGATTTGACATGCTCTGTACTATGACATTGGGCATCGGCCTTGGCAGACGACGTTGCTGGCATTTCATCGTCTCGGCCATGACTAGTGGCAGCAGCTTCAGCACGAGGTGGAAGTGGATCTTGATCTTTCCCTAATTTTGGAACCTCAACATTTTTGTTCTCCATATTTTAATAGGCACAACTAAAAGGCACCTCAGGTAAACAATGGAGATGGATGGATACTAGTATACAATTATGGACGGACTGCCGAGTGCCGACACAGAGGTAGCCACAGCCGTGAACTACCGTACTGTACTGTGTCTGCTGCTAATATAGACTGGTTGATAAAGAGATGTCGTAGTATGTATGTATGAAGAAGAAAGAAAAAAAAACCACGGTTAGGTGGTATACAATTATGGACGGACTGCCGAGTGCCGACACAGAGGTAGCCACAGCCGTGAACTACCGTACTGTACTGTGTCTGCTGCTAATATAGACTGGTTGATAAAGAGATGTCGTAGTATGTATGTATGAAGAAGAAAGAAAAAAAAACCACGGGTAGGTGGTATACAATTATGGACGGACTGCCGAGTGCCGACACAGAGGTAGCCACAGCCGTGAACTACCGTACTGTACTGTGTCTGCTGCTAATATAGACTGGTTGATAAAGAGATGTAGTAGTATGTATGTATAAAGAAGAAAGAAAAAAAAACCACGGGTAGGTGGTATACAATTATGGACGGACTGCCGAGTGCCGACACAGAGGTAGCCACAGCCGTGAACTACCGTACTGTACTGTGTCTGCTGCTAATATAGACTGGTTGATAAAGAGATGTCGTAGTATGTATGTATGAAGAAGAAAGAAAAAAAACCACGGTTAGGTGGTATACAATTATGGACGGACTGCCGAGTGCCGACACAGAGGTAGCCACAGCCGTGAACTACCGTACTGTACTGTGTCTGCTGCTAATATAGACTGGTTGATAAAGAGATGTCGTAGTATGTATGTATAAAGAAGAAAGAAAAAAAAACCACGGTTAGGTGGTATACAATTATGGACGGACTGCCGAGTGCCGACACAGAGGTAGCCACAGCCATGAACTACCGTACTGTACTGTGTCTGCTGCTAATATAGACTGGTTGATAAAGAGATGTCGTAGTATGTATGTATGAAGAAGAAAGAAAAAAAAACCACGGTTAGGTGGTATACAATTATGGACGGACTGCCGAGTGCCGACACAGAGGTAGCCACAGCCGTGAACTACCGTACTGTACTGTGTCTGCTGCTAATATAGACTGGTTGATAAAGAGATGTCGTAGTATGTATGTATAAAGAAGAAAGAAAAAAAAACCACGGTTAGGTGGTATACAATTATGGACGGACTGCCGAGTGCCGACACAGAGGTAGCCACAGCCGTGAACTACCGTACTGTACTGTGTCTGCTGCTAATATAGACTGGTTGATAAAGAGATGTAGTAGTATGTATGTATAAAGAAGAAAGAAAAAAAAACCACGGGTAGGTGGTATACAATTATGGATGGACTGCCGAGTGCCGACACAGAGGTAGCTACAGCCGTGAACTACCGTACTGTGTCTGCTGCGACTGGATGATAAATAATGATATAAAAAATATATATATATCACTACTGCAGCCGGACAGGTATATATATTATATAATGACGGACCTGCTGGACACTGTCTGTCAGCAGAATGAGTTTTTTATAGAATAAAAAAAAAAACACCACACAAGTGAAGTCACACGACGAGTGTTTAACTTTTTCAGGCAATCACAATATAGTATACTACTAACTATACTGGTGGTCAGTGTGGTCAGGTCACTGGTCAGTCACACTGGCAGTGGCACTCCTGCAGCAAAAGTGTGCACTGTTTAATTTTAATATAATATGTACTCCTGGCTCCTGCTATAACCTATAACTGGCGCTGCAGTGCTCCCCAGTCTCCCCCACAATTATAAGCTGTGTGAGCTGAGCACAGTCAGATATATAATATATACATAGATGATGCAGCACACTGGGCTGAGCAGTGCACACAGATATGGTATGTGACTGTCTTGTACTCCTGGCTCCTGCTATAACCTATAACTGGCACTGCAGTGCTCCCCAGTCTCCCCCACAATTATAAGCTGTGTGAGCTGAGCACAGTCAGATATATAATATATACATAGATGATGCAGGCATGCAGCACACTGGGCTGAGCAGTGCACACAGATATGGTATGTGACTGAGTCACTGTGTGTACCGTTTTTTTCAGGCAGAGAACGGATATATTAAATAAAACAACTGCACTGCTGGTCGTCACTGTGGTCAGTCACTAAACTCTGCACTCTCTTCTACAGTATCAGCCTCAGGTCAATCTCTCTCTCTCTCTCTCCTAATCTAAATGGAGAGGACGCCAGCCACGTCCTCTCCCTATCAATCTCAATGCACGTGTGAAAATGGCGGCGACGCGCGGCTCCTTATATAGAATCCGAGTCTCGCGAGAATCCGACAGCGTCATGATGACGTTCGGGCGCGCTCGGGTTAACCGAGCAAGGCGGGAAGATCCGAGTCGCTCGGACCCGTGAAAAAAAACATGAAGTTCGTGCGGGTTCGGATTCAGAGAAACCGAACCCGCTCATCTCTAATTGTGGGTAATTCAGACCTGATCGCTAGGGTGTGTTTTTTGCATCCCTGTAATCAGGTAGTTGCCGCCTACAGCGGAAGGGAAAATTTGCTGTGCAGGTGTGTGATCACATGTGCACAAGAGCTGCACAGCTCAGCACTTACTCAGCCATTGAGGTGACGTCACAAATCCTCCCACAAAACGCCGGGTCCCTCCAGTGTTTTTCCGGACACTCCCTAGAAACATTCAGTTGCCACCCACACAAACACCCTCTTCTTGTCAATCTTCTTGTGATCTCCGGACCGTCGCACTTACGCATTGTGGCGCATACGCATGTGCAGTGCAGACCAGATTGCCCGCTGGGTGAAAATAAATTGAAGCGATCTGGTCTGAATAAGCCTCAATGTCTATTCACGGGAGACAGAGGGGCTGGGGCATGGCCAGCAGCTCACAGAGCACCTATAATGACAAAAATGGGAGACATGGCTCATGATCGCGATATACCTGCGAAGGTACGCCCTCTACTGATTGACAGGCAGAGGCATTCGCATTTTCTGCGGGGCACCCGGAGAAAATGTAGGCACACGCACAGGATGGACCCTGCGTATATGCCCCCATCCTCTTCATAGTTTTTGCGGTTGGAACGCGTATTACGATCCAAACTGAGTTAGGCCCTATATGTCTTATATACACGAGCAGTGTGAAAACATCAATCGATGGGGGTAATTCCAAGATGATCGCAGCAGGAATTTTGTTAGCAGTTGGGCAAAACCATGTGTACTGCAGGGGAGGCAGATATAACATGTGCAGAAAGAGTTAGATTTGGGTGAGTTATTTTGTTTCTGTGCAGGGTAAATACTGACTGCTTTATTTTTACACTGCAAATTAGATTGCAGATTGAACACACCACACCCAAATCTAACTCTCTCTGCACATGTTAAATCTGCCTTCCCTGCAGTGCACATAGGTGGTCATTCCGAGTTGTTCGCTCGGTAATTTTCTTCGCATCGCAGCGATTTTCCGCTTAATGCGCATGCGCAATGTTCACACTGCGACTGCGCCAAGTAAATTTGCTATGCAGTTAGGAATATTACTCACGGTTTTTTCATCGTTCTGGTGATCGTAATGTGATTGACAGGAAGTGGGTGTTTCTGGGCGGAAACAGGCCGTTTTAGGGGCGTGTGGGAAAAAATGCTACCGTTTCTGGGAAAAACGCGGGAGTGGCTGGAGAAACGGAGGAGTGTCTGGGCGAACGCTGGGTGTGTTTGTGACGTCAAACCAGGAACGACAAGCACTGAACTGATCGCACTGGCAGAGTAAGTCTCGAGCTACTCAGAAACTGCACAGAGATGTCTTATCGCAATATTGCAAATCTTTCGTTCGCAATTTTAAGATGCTAAGATTCACTCCCAGTAGGCGGCAGCTTAGCGTGTGCAATGCTGCTAAAAGCAGCTTGCGAGCGAACAACTCGGAATGAGGGCCATGGGGGGTAATTCTGAGTTGATCGCAGCAGGATTTTTGTTAGCAGTTGGGCAAAACCATGTGCACTGCATTTACGAACAGATGATTTTTTTATATAAATTTTAAAATGTTAGTAAATGTGTGTGTTTTTTTCAACCTGGAAGCCCAACATCGATTAAGATCGATCTTAAATAGACCCCTGGGTTTTAAGGATAACCATGGTTGAGTCCAATGGTTAATTCACATTGACCGAAGTTCTAATTAAGTCACCTGTGCTCAAGCATGATATCCTTAAAATCTGGATTGCAATGACAGCATTTTGGAACTATGCCTAAGGGTTTAATTTTTACATTTATCCACTGACAATAAATCTACCTACAATATCCCTGTAACTGTTATGATTACAGTATTTCACTAAATAATTTAATTTGCTGAACCTTCTGTAAAAAGAAATATTAAGCTGCTGTAATTCCCAGATGCAGCAAATTTGTTAGCTAGTGGGCAAAACCATGTGCACTGCAGGGATGGGGGGGGGGGGCAGATATAACATTTGCAGAGAGATTTAGGTGGGTTATATTGTTTGTGTGCAGGGTAAATACTGGCTGTTTTGTTTTTACACTGCAATTTAGATTTCAGTTTGAACACACCGCACCAAAATCTAACTCTCTCTGCACATATTATACACCCCCCCCCCCCCTGCAGTGTACATGGTTTTAGCTAATAAATTTGCTGCTGTGATCAGATCTGAGTTAAGCCCTATGTATTTGGCACTGGCAAAGGGTTAGAGGCCTTGCTGTAGAGCTCACACCTTTCTTATCATGCATTGTAATATTTCCTATGTCCTGATGTTGTGCTCTCTGCTCCAGTGGCGTGCGGTGAGGTCATTGGCTGGTGAGGCACTGCAGCCATAATGATCCGCAAAGTCCGGCGATGAACCTTACCGCCACTTGTGATGTCATGGAAGTAGGCTGACAGTGCCTGCCTACTTCTATTTTTTTTATTTAAACATTTATTTATTTTTTACAAATATGTGTTTTAGGTAGCCCTTGAGTTGAAATAGTTGGAAGATTTGGGATCAGAGTTAGGTACCCCTTTTTATACCTTACAGGAGACAGTACCCCAATTTACACATTACGGCAGACAGATTCCCCTTTTTTACACATTACGGCAGACAACGTCCCGTTTTTACACATTACGGCAGACAGCGTCCCCGTTTTTTACACATTACGGCAGACAGCGTCCCCGTTTTTACACATTACGGCAGACAACGTCCCGTTTTTACACATTACGGCAGACAGCGTCCCCGTTTTTTACACATTACGGCAGACAACGTCCCGTTTTTACACATTACGGCAGACAACGTCCCGTTTTTACACATTACGGCAGACAGCGTCCCCGTTTTTTACACATTACGGCAGACAACGTCCCGTTTTTACACATTACGGCAGACAGAGTCCCCGTTTTTTACACATTACGGCAGACAACGTCCCGTTTCTACACATTACGGCAGACATCGTCCCCGTTTTTTACACATTACGGCAGACAGCGTCCCCGTTTTTTACACATTACGGCAGACAACGTCCCGTTTTTACACATTACGGCAGACAGCGTCCCCGTTTTTTACACATTACGGCAGACAGCGTCCCCGTTTTTTACACATTACGGCAGACAGCGTCCCCGTTTTTTACACATTACGGCAGACAACATCCCCTTTTTTACACATTACGGCAGACAACGTCCCGTTTTTACACATTACTGCAGACAGCGTCCCCGTTTTTTACACATTACGGCAGACAGCATCCCCGTTTTTTACACATTACGGCAGCCAAAGTCCCCGTTTTTTACACATTACGGCAGACAAAGTCCCGTTTTTACACATTACGGCAGACATCGTCCTGTTTTTACACATTACGGCAGACATCGTCCCGTTTTTACACATTACGGCAGACAACGTCCCATTTTTACACATTACGGCAGACAGCGTCCCCGTTTTTTACACATTACGGCAGACAGCGTCCCCATTTTTTACACATTACGGCAGACAGTGTCCCCATTTTTTACACATTACGGCAGACAGCGTCCCCGTTTTTTACACATTACGGCAGACAACGTCCCGTTTTTACACATTACGGCAGACAGCGTCCCCGTTTTTTACACATTACGGCAGACAGCGTCCCCGTTTTTTTACACATTACGGCAGACAGCGTCCCCGTTTTTTACACATTACGGCAGACAACGTCCCCTTTTTTACACATTACGGCAGACAACGTCCCGTTTTTACACATTACGGCAGACAGCGTCCCCGTTTTTTACACATTACGGCAGACAGCGTCCCCATTTTTTACACATTACGGCAGCCAAAGTCCCCGTTTTTTTACACATTACGGCAGACAAAGTCCCGTTTTTACACATTACGGCAGACATCGTCCTGTTTTTACACATTACGGCAGACATCGTCCCGTTTTTACACATTACGGCAGACAACGTCCCGTTTTTACACATTACGGCAGACAGCGTCCCCGTTTTTTACACATTACGGCAGACAGCGTCCCCGTTTTTTACACATTACGGCAGACAGTGTCCCCATTTTTTACACATTACGGCAGCCACACATTACGGCAGCCAGCGTCCTTGTTTTTTACACATTACGGCAGACAGTGTCCCTGTTTTTTACACATTGCGGCAGAAGTCCCCTTTTTTATTTTTCTTATACAATACAGTGAGAGAGTGAGAGTGAGTGAGAGTGAGAGTGAGAGAGTGAGAGTGTGAGAGAGTGAGTGAGAGAGAGAGTGAGAGTGAGTGAGTGTGTGTTACTCACCTTGGGGGGGGCCACGATCCACCATCCACAGGACAGCTGCGGCGACGCTCCGGAGCCCTTTAGAGCAGAAGATAGCCGGCGGCAGCAGGAAGCTGCTCTCTGGGGCTGAGAAGGGACGGCGGCGGCGGGACTCACGGACGACGGCGGCGGCGGGACTCACGGACGACGGCGGCGGAGGGACAAGGAGAAGGCGCGCCTCGCTCACACCACTTGCAGTGCCGGGACAGAGACTTGCGCTCCGGGACAGCTCCCCTCCCGCTCTGCTGATTCCGGGCTTCTTGCTCCACCGCTGCCGCTGCTGGTCACTCTTACAGGGGCGTGCTATGGGTTGAAAGCACGCCCCTGTCACTCCCCTGTCGAAGCGGCACTTCCACTAAGTGCCGCTTCAGCTGCATTTTCTAATGGGCTTTTACTGCCCAATTCTTTGTCCCGCCTCCCCGCTTCCTTCCCTTTACACTGACAGTGGGAGGCACCGACAGCGGTGCCTCCTAAACTCATTTATAAAGAATATATAGAGCCCAAGATCATTAAAATAATATAAAGCCTAATGCATATACTTATGACACAGAATCTGTGTCATAAGTATTTCTTTTATATTATTTTAATGATTATGACAGGGGAGGCACTGCCTCCCCTGCCTCCCCTGACTGCACGTCCCTGCTCTGCTCCATCCAAGTAAACAGCAATGTAGCATGGCTATCAAAGAGCGTGAAGATTGCAGATTTCCTGGGATTAATGCTAAGGAATGCTATTCCAGAGGCTGCTGCTTTAATTCAAGTGTCACTGGGGTTAAATGGTGTTTTTACCTTAAAAACACAGGTAGAGTATATAGTACAGTGGTAAAGTGGGAGCATGTAGTGCTATTGATTACAGATTTGATGGAGCTTAAACATGGATAAGGTCCATGGCTCTAAGAGTTTATCTTGTGTATCCTTTATTCTTAGTCATGGTCAGATAAGATTAGAAAATACCATTTAAGTGGAAATTTCCTGTTAGCTGTTTTTCAGTTTGCTCAACTGTCTGATTAACTGGTCCTAAAAAAGGACCAAAGGAGCTAAATTGCCCTGTGATCTAGCTAAATTGCCCCAGTTAAAAAAAAAAAAAAAAACTAAGCTGCTGTAATTCCTGGATGTTTCCTTACTGCATCAACAGGAAGTGACAAGAAACAATGTAATGTGGAACCGTACAGCAGAAGGGATTGCGGCTACCCCACAATAAGTGCAGCGGAATGTAAGAAGAGGAATTGTTGCTTTGACTGCAGCATTCCCGGGGTTAACTGGTGTTTCTTCAAGTCACAAGGTATGGAGCTGCTGTATAGTTACTCGCAAGTCAGTAGTTGTATGATGCTCACACCTGTTAAGCTGGATACACACAGAATGCCCTACACAGGGGGTGAAATGAGCGCCCCCCCCACCCCCCGTACGCTCAGCACACATCACGCTGTGCTGAGCGGGGGGAGAGATGTGTGCTGAGCAGTTCGCTCAGCACACATCTCTCCCCAAAATCGGGCCGTGAATACGGACCTTTAAACTGGATCCACACTTAGATTATCTGTCCAATTTTTTTTTCTAGTTGAAACAAAATTATGCTAATATGTGGCAGCAAATTACAATTGACCATTTGCTCACAAACACTGGAAAACATCCAAAAATGGTCATTTAGATAAATTGGTTAAATCCATTTCATTTAGCTAATTTATCCAAACTACCTTTATTGTATCTTTGTGGGTGAATGATGTGTGGGTCAGTGTTGAGGGTGGTGGAGGAGATGGGTAATAGGCACAGCAGGGTGTGGACAGTCAAATAGTGTGCTTAGAGGTTCAGAGTCATTGTATGAGACTCTGGCAACAGTGACTTGATGAGTCTGGTGTCCATAGGGTGGGACGCATTAACCTTTTTATGCTATTGAAATAGTTCTCCTCCTGACCGACGCAGTTCCTTGCTCCGAGGTTGGTGTATTGTCCTGTTGCAGCGCCTCTCCACTGTGGTCACAGTGAGCTGTGTGGTGTTGCTGGCGCATGCCAATCTCCCCCCAACCTCCCTCTTGCATTTCAGACCTACGTACGCATGATGGGATCTTGTATGATATGCGCGTGTGCTGTAGAGATGAAAGTGGGGGTGAGGAGGCAGATCGTGAGATGGGGAAACTTTGTGGACTGTTAGCGAAGGGGAGCACTGGGCAATCTGAGTTGCAAAGAGGGCAGCAGAAGAGGTTATTGCATGTGCACTGGTGACAGGTCCATCCTTGGTGGCCAGCCTCAGTGGTAAAGGGGTACATGAGCTAGTGTCCCTTGGCCAGCCATGTACCATGGCCACCTCCCTACCTCCTATATATTCTCCCTGATCTGTCACTTTGTTACGGTCTGCTGCTGGCACTGGTGTATCGTCCTGCAGTTGCCGTCTCCGCCCATTGCTGTGACTTCCCCCAGAGTTAGCCACACAGAGTGACAGATCTGGGAAAATATATAGGAGATCATTACTTTCACTTGCAGCCTACCTTATTTTTTGCAGCCTAGCATGCTCCTGACCCCTTCTCTCACTAATACTTATACAACATTCATGAACTCATCTTAAGGTTTCTTTATTATTCAGTCACACTGTCTTGGATCCAAACCATTTCCTGTGGCATTGCAGTCAAACAATTGAGCTATTTACCCTTGCATAGAAAGGTATAATCTAAGCTAGAGAATTCTATTTGGAGCTCACCTTGTACTTTGTGAAGAAATAATCAGCTTTGTGGCTGAGCAGATATATGGAGTGTGTGGCTGCACACTGCATTGATCTGCTGAGTTGCAATGCTAATAATTTTTTTTTTTTTGCAAAGTACCAATAGCTTCATTGTGAAGGTGGAAAGAAGGGTGTTACGGCATGGAATGTACAAACTGCGAGACCCTGCTGGTAGCGCCTTTGTCTATTTAGTAGGAAGGGCACGTAACAGCCGGGGGGCAATGGAGGAAGCCCCTTTAGGGCTGGAGCCCGGCGGCAACTGACTCCGTTGTCTCTGGCAGTTCCGCCCCTGGACTAGAGGAATGGTCAAGAACATGGCAACATTTAATGCCAAAAAATGCAAAATCATACACGTCTCAAAAATGCAAAGGCTAACTATAATATTAAGGGCATTATAATGGCAAGAGGAAAGCTATCTAAGTATTACTATTTCAGGTAAGCAATGTAACAAAGCAATAGGAAAGGCAAGTCAGATGCTTGTTTGCATAGGTTAAAGAACCAGTAGCAGAAAAAAGTAATACAGGTTGAGTATCCCATATCAAAATATTCCGAAATACGGAATATTCCGAAATACGGACTTTTTTGAGTGAGACTGAGATAGTGAAACCTTTGTGTTTTGATGGCTCAGTGTACACAAACTTTGTTTAATACTCAAAGTTATTAAAAATATTGTATTAAATGAACTTCAGACTGTGTGTATAAGGTGTATATGAAACATAAATGAATTCTGTGAATGTACACACACTTTGTTTAATGCACAAAGTTATAAAAAATATTGCCTAAAATGACCTTCAGGCTGTGTGTATAAGGTGTATATGAAACATAAATGCCTTCTGTGCTTAGATTTAGGTCCCATCACCATAATATCTCGTTATGGTATGCAATTATTCCAAAATACAGAAAAATCCGATATCCAAAATTCCTCTGGTCCCAAGCATTTTGGATAAGGGATACTCAACCTGTAATGCCACTGTATAGGTCCTTGGTACAGCCACATTTAGAATCCTGTGTTCAGTTCCAGAAGCCATATCTCCAGAAGGCTGTAAATACATTAGGGCAACTAAAATTGTGCATGGCCTACATCACAAAACTTACCTGGAAATACTAAAAAATGTTGATGTGTATAGTTTGGAGAAGGGAAGAGGGAACATACAGTAATAGAAACATTTAAATATATAGGGAGGAATGTAATAGGGTGTGAGAATCAGAAAGTGAGAGATTTTGTGTTTTTTCCTGTTGTTTTTTTTTTTTGTTTGATTGTTTGTTTTTAAAGTGGCAATCCTTTACATGGCAAAACCAGGTTGATATTTGCCATGTAAAGGATTGCCACCGTGGGCATGTGTAGAAGGGGCACTGCTACTGTTGGCATTATGTGTGTAAGCTGCACTGATATGGTGGTTATGTGTATAAAGGGCACTGCGACTGTGGGTATTATTATTATTATTATTATTATTATATGCGGTGTAATGACAATAAGATAGTGCTACTGTGTGGCGTATTTTGATTTGGGGTGCTATTGTGTGGCCATGCCCCTTCCTTGTGATACCACACCTTCTTTTTTTAAGAAGCGCACTGTCCCTTTATTAAGTATTGGAGAGAGGGCCCAAATTAATAGTTTGCAGGGAGGCGCCAAACACCCTAGCACTGGCCCTTTGGTAGGGGACAGGATTTGCTTCTGCTTGTGCACATATGTTATGATTGCCAGCCAACAGCACTGGTTTTGCCTATAACACTAACTATAAATATTTTGAATTGGTCCTGGACCACCAATCCAAGGCACCCCTGCAAGTGTCCTGAGGCACCCCAGGGTGCAGTTTGAGAACCACTGGTCTAGTGAGTACCCAGGATAATTATTGTAGCTGGTCTGCGGGTAACAGCTCTCAGATCCACTTCTAGAAAAAATGCAGCAATGTAATTTGAGTGACAAACTGCAGAGATGAACCCTTTCTGTGACTGCTGCACAGGGATCACACAAACTCTATTCATAGGGCTGACTTCACTTAGGGGAGATGTTCTCACCCCGCAAAGAAGTGCGAGTATATACCGCACTTACGGTACCATTGGATTTACAGATATTTTCTTGCAATACACTATGGGGGTCATTCTGAGTTGATTGCTCGCTAGCAGTTTTTAGCAGCCATGCAAACGCATTGTCGCTGCCCACTGGAGAGTGTATATTCACTTTGGAGAAGTGCGAACACTTGAGCAGCAGAGCGCCTGCAAAATCGTTTCAAAATAAGACCAGCACTGTAGTTACACTTCGTGTGCGTTGATTCTAACAACCGAGGGACGGCTTTTGATGTCACACACCCATCCAGCGAATGCCCAGCCACGTCTGCATTTCTTCTGCCACGCCTGCATTTTTCCAAGCACTCCCTGAAAACGGTCAGTTGCCACCCAGAAACGCCCTCTTTCTGTCAATCTCCTTGTGGCCTGTTCTGTGATTGGAATAATCGCTAGAACTAGTGCAAAACCACAATGGACTTTGTACCCGTATGATGCGCATGCACATTACGGAGCATGCGCATGCACAGATTAGCCATTTTTTTTCAACTGATTGCTACGCAGCGAACAACGGCAGCATGCGATCAACTCGGAATGACCCCCTATATACATAGAAACATGGATTTTTACTGCAGGAATTATGGTTAGTTTAGGGGTATCGGTTAGGGTCAACAGAGGTGTAGCTAGGGGTCCAAGCGCCCCTGGCAAAGTAAGGGACTGGCGCCCCCCCTTTCGATAAAGCATTGCAGTCCATTGGCGGTTACCATGTTGGAGCCACAGCAACTGACCCCCTCCCCCACACGCTGCCCTACATCATCGGCTGGGATTCACTGTTGGTGTGAAGCCACTGGGATCAGTCTGGTAGCATTAGCAGCAGTCTGTGTCATAGATAGGGAAGGCAGAAGGTTAACTAGCTAATAGCAGTCTGTTGGCAGCAGAGGCTGGGCGGGGGGCTGAGAATGAGCCAACGCTGATCAGTGTCCAGTCTGCTTAGACAAAAATATTTTGTGATCAGGGCTGGTTCTAGACCAAAGGAGCCAATGGCAAAAATTTCCTTTGGCACCCCCCCCCCCCCCACACACATACACACACACACACACACACACACACACACACACACACCAAAAAAGAACATATCCCAGTTTAACATAACGCTATGTGGTGCAAGGTGTGGAGCTGGTTACTTGTATCAGACCTCTGACATTTGCCTTTTCACCCATATTGCATACTTTTTCTTGCAGGTTGTGTCTTAATTCAAGAAGTGTTCTAAGTACTTCAGCTTAGTATCTTTACTGACCCCTCTTTACCCCACACTACATAACTGACCCCTCTATACCCTACACTACATCACTGACCTTTCTATAACCATCACTGCATTACTGACCCCTCTATACAGTACACTGACCTCTATATACCTGCTAGTACATCCCTGATGCCTATATTCCCTAAGCTAAATCCCTGACGCCTCTATTCCCTACGCTACATCCCTGACGCCTCTATTCCCTACGCTACATTCCTGATGCCTCTATAACCTACGCTACATCCCTGACGCCTCTATACCCTACGCTACATCCCTGACGCCTCTATACAGTACAATGCATTACTGATCCCTCTAGACCATACATCCTCATTACATCAGAGAGATAGTGAAACACTGGAAAAAATAAGGATAAAGTGGACTACAGAAACTGATGCTCTAAACAAAGGAGAGAGAGAGAGAGAAAAGCACAAGGGAAAGTGGGCAATCGGAACACCATAGAGAGAGGAGAGATAGAAATGCCTGAAAAAGTAAAGGGGGTTGGGTATGGCATCCGGCGCTCGGGATTCCAGCAGTCACATGATACCTAATCCTAACCCTCTGGGGGGGTGGCGGATAGGGCTAACCCTCAGGGGGTGGCAGCTAGGACTAACCCCCCCCCTCCTAGTGCCTTCCCTAACACCCGCTCCCCCGGTCCTAACCCTCCCTCCAATACTCGCCTTCGGGATGTTGGCTGTCTGTGTGCCGGCACCAGTCTCCCAAGTGGTGTCAGGATTCCAACATCGGTCAAATGACCGCCGGTATACCGTCTGCCGGGATGGTAAATGTATCCTGAGGACAGGTAGTGAGTGTGGAGGGATAGGTGGTTCAGTAAAATGTAACAGCTCAAACTGCGATCATTCACTGATAAATTGATTTATAGCTCTCCCTTTTTAACCATTGCAGTCATAAAAGCAATGTTTTTTAAACTTTTAAATAAAGCTTGTTAGCATCCCCAGCACACTGTATATGCTGGGAGATGTAGTTCTCAATATGAAAACATTTAATTACTGTATGAACTCTAATTCCCCAACTGAAACCTCTCACAAACACACACTCCTAAATCTAGTACACACACACACACACACACACACATTTCCCCAGTACTGACTCTCATCACTTCCACACACTGACAACTCCCTCCTGCTCCTCTCCCCACTGACACTGACAGCTCCCTCACAGTCACACACATCCTCCACCCCCCCACACACACACTGATAGCACACATGCACAAATCCCCCCCTCCTCGACACTAACTGTCAGGGACTGCTTGGGCAGCAGGGGGCAGGCTCTGACTTGAAGTGCTGAAATTCAACAGCTCTCTCGAACTTGCAAGGCATGGCTGTGCAGCTGTCTCCAGCCATCTCCTTGCCCACTGTGTAATTTGTGGCGTTCTCTGATGTTCCCCGCTCTGCCTCTACAACCGGCACATAATGTACAGCAGTGGTGACTCCTGAGTATGGGCCTGGAGAACTCCGCCTACCGGGGGGTAGGGATTAATAATTTCAAAGGGGCAGAGCTAGGAGTGAAGCAGTGGACAGCAGTTGAGGGGCGTTTCAAACTGTAACAGGGTTGGGACAATTTCAGTATCCTTCCCTCACCGTCTAATTGGTCAGTCCCACGCTGATTGCCATAGCGCCCTTTCGAGACTGCAGAACTCTATCCCTTAGCCACGGTTGGCACAGCTGGATGGTGCCCCTGGCAAGTGCCATCCTGGCCAAGTTGTAGATACGCCCCTGAGGGTCAGGGCCAGCAACAGAAATCTCGGGGCCCAGTGCACTGATATCTCTGGGGCCCCCTCAACCCCCCCTTAACTTGGCAGAGGGATCTTTAAAAAAAATGGAGCCTTTGACTCGGACCGTCAGTGAGGCCGGCAGGTGGTTTTCATACTGGGCTATCCAGCTCTTCGGTGGCGGTGGCAGGGACATTCAGAAAAGGGCCAGCACAGCAACATGCATAATAATGGCAATACAGTATGGACCACAGGGACTGGACAAAGTGATGGGGTAAAAGGAGGGGGGAGGGTTTAGTTGGCCTGTTAATTGTTTTCCTGCTTAAATTGAGCAGTTGGTGGATACACTTTAAAAAGCAATATTGGCACTGTGGCCCCATTATTTCTGTTCTTAATACTTGGAGCCCTGAACAAGTGTCCCCTTTGTCCCCCCTGTCACCGGGCCTGTTCAGGCGTTACCTATGGAGAAGCTGCGACATGACATCCTAGGACACGATACTGCACCATGCATCACCATTATATTTCAGTGTGCCTTGTCAATATTTAAATCTTGTTCTGTGTGACGTGAGTTGTAAATGGTTGAAAATCTCTGTGCTACAGTATCGTCACCATGTAGTTATAACAACACCGCAAAACCACCAAAAGACGTGTTTTGGTAGAGGGACTGCTGGAGGGGCCCATTGGGGCCCCCAGTTTGCTACCCCACCCCAGTATACCTGTGCTGTAGCCAGTGGAAGGGGCACTATCTTCCCGGTGATCTCTTCGGGAAGATGGTGCCGCACCTAGAAAGCAAAGACTCTGGCTGCACTCTCCTGCCCTCGCTCTAAGCAAGGTGATCGGGCCACAAAAGGACCCCTGTCGGACCCCTGCCGGACCCCGGCCTGTGGGCCACAAAAGGATGCATTGGGGGCGGCATGCGGCCCATGGGTTTGACACCCCTGCCCTAGAGTATCAAAATTTGTTTCACGGCACCCCTAGGCCAAAGTTTTTTTTATTGAGAAATTCAGAAAAAAATATAAAATTAAGTAAATTGTGTTTATAGCATGTCATCCTCAGGTTCAGTTATGTTGTGAGGGAATGGTTTTGCCAATTTAATAAAGTATAAATAATTTTAATTGGTCCTGGACCACCAAACTATGCTACCAGTGCAAGAACCCCAGTTTGGAAACTACTGCCATAAAATAAACCTTTTTTGTTTTTTTTTAAACTACATGTAATACACCTTAGAGCTCAGTTCCTAAAAGGTTTTAAACCCTTGCATACAGTAAACTACACATATTTAAAAATCCTACACCGGGCACAAGTGCTCACGGGCCAATTTCATGGCAGTCTCGGATAGGAGGGCATTGTGGATTCACCAAGGGAATGCTGATGCTGACTCCAAGAAGAAAGGGAGTCTCTTCCCTATGAAGGTGAAGCCTTGTTTGGCGACGGCCTAGTTAATTTGATCTCGGCAGCTCCCGCAGGTAAGTCATCCTTCTTGCCCTATGTTCCCTCTCAACGGATGAAGACGCATCATTATCTGACGCAGTCATTTCGGCCCAATAGATATGCAAGAAGTTAAGATTCCCCTTTCTTTGCAGGTAGAGGAAGGAAAAGAGAGAAGAGGTCTGTAGCCTCTTCAAGATCGCAGGAGCAGAGATCGTCCTCTGCTTCTGCCAAATCCACTGCATGACGCTGGGGCTCTCTTGCAGGAGCCCGCACCAGTGGGGGGCACGTCTAAAACTCTTCAGTCAGTTCTAGATTCATTCGGACCTGGACTCGTGGGTTTTACAAATAGTGTCCCAAGGGTACAAACTGGGGTTTCAAGACGTTCCCCCTCACCGATTGTTCAAATCAGCCTTAGTCAGCAGGGAGAAGGTTTTTATTCAAGCCTCTTTGTGGTCCAGAAGCCGGACGGCTCAGTCAGACCAATCTTAAATCTGAAATCCCTTAATTTCTACCTAAAGAAATTCAATTTCAAGATGGAATCTCTCAGGGTAGTGATCTCCAGTCCGGGGGATAAAGGAGATTTCATGGTTTTGGTAGACATAAAGGATGCCTACTTATATGTTCCCATTTAGCCACTGCATCAAGCTACCTGAGGTTTGCAATTCAGGATTGTCATTACCAATTTCAGACGTTGCCGTTTGGTATGTCCACGGCTCCGAGGATTTTCACCAGGGTGATGGCGGAAATGATGGTTCTCCTTCGCAAGCAAGGAGTCACAATTATCCCGTACTTGGATGATCTCCAGATAAAGGCGAGATCCAGGGACCAGTTGGTGCAAAACATCTACTCTCCCTGACAGTTCTTCAACAACATGGTTGGCTCCTAAACTTGCCAAAATCGCAGTTGGTCCCAATGACGCGGTTGTTGTTTTTGGGAGTGATACTGGACACAGAAGAGGTTTTCTTCTAGTGGAAAGGCTCTGGAGATCCAGAGTCTGGTCAAACAAATTCTGAAACCAGCAAGAGTGTTAATCCATCAATGCATTCAGTTGCTGGGGAAGATGGTTGCGGCCTACGAGGCCATTCAGTTTGGCAGGTTCCATGCCAGAGTGTTCCAGTGGGACCTGTTGGACAAGTGGTCCGGATCCCACCTACACATGCACCGGAGGATAATCCTGTCTTCCAAGACCAGAATCTCACTCCATTGGTGGCTGCACAGTTCTCACCACCTAGAGGGGCGATGGTTCGGGATCCAGGACGGGATCCTAGGGACCACGGATGCAACCCTCCGAGGCTGGAGAGCAGTCACACAGGGGGAAAACATCCAAGGAAGATGGTCAAGTCTTCCTTGGATGTTTTCATCTCCACATAAATGTTCTGGAGTTAAGGGCCATTTAATAACTGCAGACACAGTACGCACTGGGACGGGTGCCCAGCATCCTCTACGGACTAAGAGAAAAGGATTTACCGGTAGGTATTAAAATCCTATTTTCTCTAACGTCCTAGAGGATGCTGGGGACTCCGTAAGGACCATGGGGATAGACGGGCTCCGCAGGAGACATGGGCACTTTAAGAAAGACTTTAGTTCTGGGTGTGCACTGGCTCCTCCCTCTATGCCCCTCCTCCAGACCTCAGTTTGATACTGTACCCAGTGGAGACTGGGTGCTTTTCAGGAGCTCTCCTGAGCTTTCTGACAGAAAGTATTTTGTTAGGTTTTTAATTTTCAGGGAGCACTGCTGGCAACAGACTCCCTCATCGAGGGACTGAGGGGAGAGAAGCAGCCCTACTATCTGAGTTGCAAGGTCCTGCTTCTTAGGCTACTGGACACCATTAGCTCCAGTGGGATTGGTACGCAGGATCTCACCCTCGCCGTCCGTCCCAGAGCCGCGCCGCCGTCCCCCTCGCAGAGCCGGAAGATAGAAGCCGGGTGAGTATGAGAAGAAAAGAAGACTTCAGAGGCGGCAGAAGACTTCATGATCTTCACTGAGGTAACGCACAGCACTGCAGCTGTGCGCCTTTGCTCCCATACACCTCACATACTCCGGTCACTGTAAGGGTGCAGGGCGCAGGGGGGGCGCCCTGGGCAGCAATATAAACCTCTTTCGCAAAAATATAACATATATACAGCTGGGCACTTTATATATGTATAAGCCCCCACCAATTTTACAGTTTAAGTGGGACAGAAGCCCGCCTCCGAGGGGGCGGGGCTTCTCCCTCAGCACTCACCAGCGCCATTTTTTCTCCACAGCACCGCTGAGAGGAAGCTCCCCGGACTCTACCCTGCTTATACCTCGTTAGACAAGAGGGTTGAAAAGAGGGGGGGGGGGCACATAATTCGCAAATTACATACAGCAGCACTACTGGGCAAACATTAAGTTACTGTTTTATTCCTGGGTTATATTAGCGCTGGGGGGTGTGCTGGCATACTCTCTCTCTGTCTCTCCAAAGGGCCTTGTGGGGAAACTGTCTTCAGAAAAAGCATTCCCTGTGTGTGTAGTGTGTCGGTACACGTGTGTCGACATGTCTGAGGTAGAAGGCTATATTAGAGAGGAGCGGGAGCAAATGAATGTGGTGTCTCCGCCGACAGCTGATTGGATGGATATGTGGAATGTTTTAAATGCTAGTGTAAACTCATTGCACAAAAGATTAGACAAGGCAGAAGCTTTGGGACAGTCAGGATTTAAACCCATGCCTGATCCTATGTTGCAGGGACTGTCAGGGTCTCATAAGCGCCCACTATCCCAGATTGTTGACACAGATACCGACACGGATTCTGACTCCAGTGTCGATTACGATGATGCAAAGTTACAGCCAAAATTGGCAAAATCCATTCGATTTATGATTATGGCAATAAAAGATGTTTTGCACATCACAGAGGAACCCCCTGTCGCTGACAAGAGGGTACATATGTACAAGGGAAAGAAGCCTGAGGTAACCTTTCCCCCCTCACACGAGCTGAACGAGTTATGTGAAAAAGCTTGGGAATCTCCAGATAAAAGACTGCAGATTTCCAAAAGGATTCTTATGGCGTATCCTTTCCCATCAACGGATAGGTTACGATGGGAATCCTCCCCTAGGGTGGACAAAGCATTAACACGCTTATCCAAGAAGGTAGCCCTCCCGTCCCAGGATACGGCTACCCTCAAAGAGTGTGCTGACCGCAAACAGGAGATTACCCTGAAGTCCATTTATACACATTCAGGTACCTTACTCAGACCGGCAATTGCGCCGGCCTGGGTGTGTAGTGCTGTAGCGGCATGGACAAATACCTTATCTGAGGGGATGGATAGCCTAGACAAGGATACTATTTTATTGACCCTGGGGCATATAAGAGATGCTGTCCTATATATGTGTGTATGCAAACTACAGGTGGTGCTGCAGGGCCCACACCCTTTTACTTGTCTTGTAGAGCAGCTCTGAAGCTGTTACAGTGCCCAGCTGCTGCAAGAAATCAGCTTGAATGCTTCAGGGGCTTGGGCATGGCCAACATGAGCCCCACACCGAAGGAGGGTGGGGATGTTTAATGCAAACTTGGGGTTATACAAGCGCCGCAAAAGGCCGCCATGCCCTGCATGCCCCTTTTCTCTTTTCATATACAGATGAGGGTTCCAGCCAACTTTGGCCCACTGCTTGGATGACATCACCGTATGCAAATCCGTCTGCTGCAGACCTTCCCCCAGGAATGCTTGCAATAGTTGTTGCATATGGTTTAATGTCTGAGGGTGCTTCAGTATTAGGCAGCCTTCTGCCCACCCATGTTCATCTGAAAAGATGTGGTCTCCCTGCAGTTGTTGTCCCCAGACGAGAGTTCCCTTGTGCTTCCTCAGTTAAATCTCCTTAACTTGACGGGGGGTGCCCGAGCAGCCGCCCTCCCCAGCCCTATCCCAACACATACTTATCTTGCATATGAGATCTCTTGATCATGAAGATAGTTCTCACAGGTTGAGGTTCATCCTGGCCCCGCTCCCCGCTGGAGATCGCTGATGGGGACAGCAGCGGGGCTTCAGCAGAAGGGTGAGTATGTGTGGCCAGAGACCTCCCTTCCCATGTGCAGGCCTGCAGAGTCTGCCGCGCAGGATGGGGCATGTGGCACTCTCCCTCCCAGGGGCTCTTCCAGATGTAGCTCCTCAGCAGTATTTTTCCCGGGCTGCGCGGCGCTCTCCCCGACTGGCATCCGCCCTGGAACACTGCCTTCCTCAACGCAACATCAGCAGGGGGCCCTGGCCTCATCACCATCCCAGGTCTTTCTCATGTATGTATCATGTATGTGTGTGTGATATATGTATGAATCATATATGTTTGTGATATATATATATATTCCATAGACAAAAAACCTTACGGTTTCACATGTCCCATTAAGGCTTCTTAGACATGATCGAAATTTCAGAAACCTGTTGTAACTCTTCCACTCAAACTCCAAAAAGCAATGAAATTCCGATCATTAAGGCTGACGCCTTAATGGACGTGTTCCTTGCGCAATACAGATATGGTATGCCATCACAGCCTGTGGGTAAGTGCAGATTCAGCACTCTCACAGAGTGAGATTGCTGTCACTCACACAATGGTGGAGCTGCTAATTCACAGATTTGTGTGCTCATTGGAATACACACATGCAGTCTATGCAACTGAAGGTCTGAGCAGTTTTGTGGTGCTCCCATCCCACACAGTGCCCACAACCATCCCATTCAGTCAACACAACAAAGCCACCTTGTTACAACATCCTTCTAACTCCATACATCCATCTCACTTAGTATACACATTTAGCTCCCTCAAACATCTTGGTTAGTTGCTAAACTATAATACCCCATCTACGGTCTATGCATCTACACTTACTTCCCCTATACACCCCCATGCTGCCCGGTCTTCCCCAATCCCTACTGCTGTGTTCTCCCATCTGTGCTAGTCTGTACTAACTTATCTGTACCATCTGTCTTTCCCCACCTGTGCATTGTCTGTACCACCGTTTCCTTCTCTCTGTGCTGCTCAGTGTTTCATTCTTCAACGTCACTCTGCCTCCTCCAGTACATGGCACACTGTCTTCTCTCCCATCTGCACCAGTTTTCTACCCATCCATGCCAGTGTTTTCAACCCATCTGCACCATTTCCCCCATCTGCACCGCTCTGTCTCCCTTCCCATACTTGCTGCTTAATCTACCCCCTATCCACACCACTCTTACCCTATTCATGTAGCTGACATCCTGAAGGTAAATTTAGTGGATCCTGCGTTCTTGGCAGGGGGATAACCGCCACAGCCCACCCCCCAGTGGTCCGGAAACGCCTCCGTTGTGCAGACCATGCCCTGCCAATGGCATTCTAACGCTGTTTGCACGCCCCCCTCCTTCCCCGCAACCACCTCTGCCTATCAATCAGACAGGGTGATAGCATCTCACTGGGCTCCTGGGGTACGCACGCACCTCACAAACTAATTCAGACTGCAATCGCTGCTGCTGCCTGTGTATGTGTGTGTCAGCTCCTGTGTGTATGTGTGTGTCTGGTGCTGCGTGTATATATGAGTGTGTCTGATGGTGCGTGTGTATGCGTCAGCTGCCGCATGTGTGTGTGTGTGTGTGTGTGTGTCAGGTGTTGCGGGTGTATATGTGTGTGAGTATCAGGTTCTCCGCGTGTGTACAAGTGTATGTCTGGTGCTGTGCATGAATACGTATGTCTGTGTCAGGTGATGCGCGTGTACATGAGTGTGCGTCAGGTGCTACGCGTGTACATGAGTGTGCATTAGGTGCTGCGCGTGTACATGAGTGTGCGTCAGGTGCTGCGTGTGTACATGAGTGTGCGTCAGGTGCTGCGCGTGTACATGTGTGTGCGTCAGGTGCTGCGCGTGTACATGTGTGTGCCTCAGGTGCTGCACGTGTCTATGTGTGTGTGAGTAAGGCACTGCGTGTGTATGTGTTAGAGATGAGCGCCTGAAATTTTTCGGGTTTTGTGTTTTGGTTTTGGGTTCGGTTCCGCGGCCGTGTTTTGGGTTCGAACGCGTTTTGGCAAAACCTCACCGAATTATTTTTGTCGGATTCGGGTGTGTTTTGGATTCGGGTGTTTTTTTCCAAAAACACTAAAAAACAGCTTAAATCATAGAATTTGGGCGTCATTTTGATCCCAAAGTATTATTAACCTCAAAAACCATAATTTACACTCATTTTCAGTCTATTCTGAATACCTCACACCTCACAATATTATTTTTAGTCCTAAAATTTGCACCGAGGTCGCTGTGTGAGTAAGATAAGCGACCCTAGTGGCCGACACAAACACCGGGCCCATCTAGGAGTGGCACTGCAGTGTCACGCAGGATGTCCCTTCCAAAAAACCCTCCCCAAACAGCACATGACGCAAAGAAAAAAAGAGGCGCAATGAGGTAGCTGTGTGAGTAAGATTAGCGACCCTAGTGGCCGACACAAACACCGGGCCCATCTAGGAGTGGCACTGCAGTGTCACGCAGGATGTCCCTTCCAAAAAACCCTCCCCAAACAGCACATGACGCAAAGAAAAAAAGAGGCGCAATGAGGTAGCTGTGTGAGTAAGATTAGCGACCCTAGTGGCCGACACAAACACCGGGCCCATCTAGGAGTGGCACTGCAGTGTCACGCAGGATGGCCCTTCCAAAAAACCCTCCCCAAACAGCACATGACGCAAAGAAAAAAAGAGGCGCAATGAGGTAGCTGACTGTGTGAGTAAGATTAGCGACCCTAGTGGCCGACACAAACACCGGGCCCATCTAGGAGTGGCACTGCAGTGTCACGCAGGATGGCCCTTCCAAAAAACCCTCCCCAAACAGCACATGACGCAAAGAAAAAAAGAGGCGCAATGAGGTAGCTGACTGTGTGAGTAAGATTAGCGACCCTAGTGGCCGACACAAACACCGGGCCCATCTAGGAGTGGCACTGCAGTGTCACGCAGGATGGCCCTTCCAAAAAACCCTCCCCAAACAGCACATGACGCAAAGAAAAAAAGAGGCGCAATGAGGTAGCTGACTGTGTGAGTAAGATTAGCGACCCTAGTGGCCGACACAAACACCGGGCCCATCTAGGAGTGGCACTGCAGTGTCACGCAGGATGTCCCTTCCAAAAAACCCTCCCCAAACAGCACATGACGCAAAGAAAAAAAGAGGCGCAATGAGGTAGCTGACTGTGTGAGTAAGATTAGCGACCCTAGTGGCCGACACAAACACCGGGCCCATCTAGGAGTGGCACTGCAGTATCACGCAGGATGTCCCTTCCAAAAAACCCTCCCCAATCAGCACATGATGCAAAGAAAAAGAAAAGAAAAAAGAGGTGCAAGATGGAATTATCCTTGGGCCCTCCCACCCACCCTTATGTTGTATAAACAAAACAGGACATGCACACTTTAACCAACCCATCATTTCAGTGACAGGGTCTGCCACACGACTGTGACTGATATGACGGGTTGGTTTGGACCCCCCCCAAAAAAGAAGCAATTAATCTCTCCTTGCACAAACTGGCTCTACAGAGGCAGGATGTCCACCTCATCTTCACCCTCCGATATATCACCGTGTACATCCCCCTCCTCACAGATTATCAATTCGTCCCCACTGGAATCCACCATCTCAGCTCCCTGTGTACTTTGTGGAGGCAATTGCTGCTGGTCAATGTCTCCGCGGAGGAATTGATTATAATTCATTTTAATGAACATCATCTTCTCCACATTTTCTGGATGTAACCTCGTACGCCGATTGCTGACAAGGTGAGCGGCGGCACTAAACACTCTTTCGGAGTACACACTTGTGGGAGGGCAACTTAGGTAGAATAAAGCCAGTTTGTGCAAGGGCCTCCAAATTGCCTCTTTTTCCTGCCAGTATAAGTACGGACTGTGTGACGTGCCTACTTGGATGCGGTCACTCATATAATCCTCCACCATTCTATCAATGTTGAGAGAATCATATGCAGTGACAGTAGACGACATGTCCGTAATCGTTGTCAGGTCCTTCAGTCCGGACCAGATGTCAGCATCAGCAGTCGCTCCAGACTGCCCTGCATCACCGCCAGCGGGTGGGCTCGGAATTCTGAGCCTTTTCCTCGCACCCCCAGTTGCGGGAGAATGTGAAGGAGGAGATGTTGACAGGTCGCGTTCCGCTTGACTTGACAATTTTGTCACCAGCAGGTCTTTCAACCCCAGCAGACCTGTGTCTGCCGGAAAGAGAGATCCAAGGTAGGCTTTAAATCTAGGATCGAGCACGGTGGCCAAAATGTAGTGCTCTGATTTCAACAGATTGACCACCCGTGAATCCTTGTTAAGCGAATTAAGGGCTCCATCCACAAGTCCCACATGCCTAGCGGAATCGCTCCGTGTTAGCTCCTCCTTCAATGCCTCCAGCTTCTTCTGCAAAAGCCTGATGAGGGGAATGACCTGACTCAGGCTGGCAGTGTCTGAACTGACTTCACGTGTGGCAAGTTCAAAGGGCATCAGAACCTTGCACAACGTTGAAATCATTCTCCACTGCACTTGAGACAGGTGCATTCCACCTACTATATCGTGCTCAATTGTATAGGCTTGAATGGCCTTTTGCTGCTCCTCCAACCTCTGAAGCATATAGAGGGTTGAATTCCACCTCGTTACCACTTCTTGCTTCAGATGATGGCAGGGCAGGTTCAGTAGTTTTTGGTGGTGCTCCAGTTTTCTGTACGTGGTGCCTGTACGCCGAAAGTGTCCCGCAATTCTTCTGGCCACCGACAGCATCTCTTGCACGCCCCTGTCGTTTTTTAAAAAATTCTGCACCACCAAATTCAAGGTATGTGCAAAACATGGGACGTGCTGGAATTGGCCCAGATTTAATGCACACACAATATTGCTGGCGTTGTCCGATGCCACAAATCCACAGGAGAGTCCAATTGGGGTAAGCCATTCCGCGATGATCTTCCTCAGTTGCCGTAAGAGGTTTTCAGCTGTGTGCGTATTCTGGAAAGCGGTGATACAAAGCGTAGCCTGCCTAGGAAAGAGTTGGCGTTTGCGAGATGCTGCTACTGGTGCCGCCGCTGCTGTTCTTGCGGCGGGAGTCCATACATCTACCCAGTGGGCTGTCACAGTCATATAGTCCTGACCCTGCCCTGCTCCACTTGTCCACATGTCCGTGGTTAAGTGGACATTGGGTACAGCTGCATTTTTTAGGACACTGGTGACTCTTTTTCTGAGGTCTGTGTACATTTTCGGTATCGCCTGCCTAGAGAAATGGAACCTAGATGGTATTTGGTACCGGGGACACAGTACCTCCAACAAGTCTCTAGTTGGCTCTGCAGTAATGATGGATACCGGAACCACGTTTCTCACCACCCAGGATGCCAAGGCCTCAGTTATCTGCTTTGCAGTAGGATGACTGCTGTGATATTTCATCTTCCTCGCAAAGGACTGTTGAACAGTCAATTGCTTACTGGAAGTAGTACAAGTGGGCTTACGACTTCCCCTCTGGGATGACCATCGACTCCCAGCGGCAACAACAGCAGCGCCAGCAGCAGTAGGCGTTACACGCAAGGATGCATCGGAGGAATCCCAGGCAGGAGAGGACTCGTCAGAATTGCCAGTGACATGGCCTGCAGGACTATTGGCATTCCTGGGGAAGGAGGAAATTGACACTGAGGGAGTTGGTGGGGTGGTTTGCGTGAGCTTGGTTACAAGAGGAAGGGATTTACTGGTCAGTGGACTGCTTCCGCTGTCACCCAAAGTTTTTGAACTTGTCACTGACTTATTATGAATGCGCTGCAGGTGACGTATAAGGGAGGATGTTCCGAGGTGGTTAACGTCCTTACCCCTACTTATTACAGCTTGACAAAGGGAACACACGGCTTGACACCTGTTGTCCGCATTTCTGGTGAAATACCTCCACACCGAAGAGCTGATTTTTTTGGTATTTTCACCTGGCATATCAACGGCCATATTCCTCCCACGGACAACAGGTGTCTCCCCGGGTGCCTGACTTAAACAAACCACCTCACCATCAGAATCCTCCTGGTCAATTTCCTCCCCAGCGCCAGCAACACCCATATCCTCCTCATCCTGGTGTACTTCAACACTGACATCTTCAATCTGACTATCAGGCTCCTTCCAGCACTTGCAGGGGGCGTGCAAATGGTGGAAGGCGCATGCTCTTCACGTCCAGTGTTGGGAAGGTCAGGCATCGCAACCGACACAATTGGACTCTCCTTGTGGATTTGGGATTTCAAAGAACGCACAGTTCTTTGCGGTGCTTTTGCCAGCTTGAGTCTTTTCAGTTTTCTAGCGAGAGGCTGAGTGCTTCCATCCTCATGTGAAGCTGAACCACTAGCCATGAACATAGGCCAGGGCCTCAGCCGTTCCTTGCCACTCCGTGTGGTAAATGGCATATTGGCAAGTTTACGCTTCTCCTCCGACAATTTTATTTTAGGTTTTGGAGTCCTTTTTTTACTGATATTTGGTGTTTTGGTTTTGACATGCTCTGTACTATGCCATTGGGCATCGGCCTTGGCAGACGACGTTGCTGGCATTTCATCGTCTCGGCCATGACTAGTGGCAGCAGCTTCAGCACGAGGTGGAAGTGGATCTTGATCTTTCCCTAATTTTGGAACCTCAACATTTTTGTTCTCCATATTTTAATAGGCACAACTAAAAGGCACCTCAGGTAAACAATGGAGATGGATGGATTGGATACTAGTATACAATTATGGACGGGCTGCCGAGTGCCGACACAGAGGTAGCCACAGCCGTGAACTACCGCACTGTACTGTGTCTGCTGCTAATATATAGACTGGTTGATAAAGAGATAGTATACTCGTAACTAGTATGTATGTATAAAGAAAGAAAAAAAAACCACGGTTAGGTCACTGGTATATACAATTATGGACGGGCTGCGGAGTGCCGACACAGAGGTAGCCACAGCCGTGAACTACCGCACTGTACTGTGTCTGCTGCTAATATATAGACTGGTTGATAAAGAGATAGTATACTCGTAACTAGTATGTATGTATAAAGAAAGAAAAAAAAACCACGGTTAGGTCACTGGTATATACAATTATGGACGGGCTGCCGAGTGCCGACACAGAGGTAGCCACAGCCGTGAACTACCGCACTGTACTGTGTCTGCTGCTAATATATAGACTGGTTGATAAAGAGATAGTATACTCGTAACTAGTATGTATGTATAAAGAAAGAAAAAAAAACCACGGTTTGGTCACTGGTATATACAATTATGGACGGGCTGCGGAGTGCCGACACAGAGGTAGCCACAGCCGTGAACTACCGCACTGTACTGTGTCTGCTGCTAATATATAGACTGGTTGATAAAGAGATAGTATACTCGTAACTAGTATGTATGTATAAAGAAAGAAAAAAAAACCACGGTTAGGTCACTGGTATATAAAATTATGGACGGGCTGCGGAGTGCCGACACAGAGGTAGCCACAGCCGTGAACTACCGCACTGTACTGTGTCTGCTGCTAATATATAGACTGGTTGATAAAGAGATAGTATACTCGTAACTAGTATGTATGTATAAAGAAAGAAAAAAAAACCACGGTTAGGTCACTGGTATATACAATTATGGACGGGCTGCCGAGTGCCGACACAGAGGTAGCCACAGCCGTGAACTACCGCACTGTACTGTGTCTGCTGCTAATATATAGACTGGTTGATAAAGAGATAGTATACTCGTAACTAGTATGTATGTATAAAGAAAGAAAAAAAAACCACGGTTAGGTCACTGGTATATACAATTATGGACGGGCTGCCGAGTGCCGACACAGAGGTAGCCACAGCCGTGAACTACCGCACTGTACTGTGTCTGCTGCTAATATATAGACTGGTTGATAAAGAGATAGTATACTCGTAACTAGTATGTATGTATAAAGAAAGAAAAAAAAACCACGGTTAGGTCACTGGTATATACAATTATGGACGGGCTGCGGAGTGCCGACACAGAGGTAGCCACAGCCGTGAACTACCGCACTGTACTGTGTCTGCTGCTAATATATAGACTGGTTGATAAAGAGATAGTATACTCGTAACTAGTATGTATGTATAAAGAAAGAAAAAAAAACCACGGTTAGGTCACTGGTATATACAATTATGGACGGGCTGCCGAGTGCCGACACACAGGTAGCCACAGCCGTGAACTACCACACTGTACTGTGTCTGCTGCTAATATATAGACTGGTTGATAAAGAGATAGTATACTCGTAACTAGTATGTATGTATAAAGAAAGAAAAAAAAACCACGGTTAGGTCACTGGTATATACAATTATGGACGGGCTGCGGAGTGCCGACACAGAGGTAGCCACAGCCGTGAACTACCGCACTGTACTGTGTCTGCTGCTAATATATAGACTGGTTGATAAAGAGATAGTATACTCGTAACTAGTATGTATGTATAAAGAAAGAAAAAAAAACCACGGTTAGGTCACTGGTATATACAATTATGGACGGGCTGCCGAGTGCCGACACAGAGGTAGCCACAGCCGTGAACTACCGCACTGTACTGTGTCTGCTGCTAATATATAGACTGGTTGATAAAGAGATAGTATACTCGTAACTAGTATGTATGTATAAAGAAAGAAAAAAAAACCACGGTTAGGTCACTGGTATATACAATTATGGACGGGCTGCGGAGTGCCGACACAGAGGTAGCCACAGCCGTGAACTACCGCACTGTACTGTGTCTGCTGCTAATATATAGACTGGTTGATAAAGAGATAGTATACTCGTAACTAGTATGTATGTATAAAGAAAGAAAAAAAAACCACGGTTAGGTCACTGGTATATACAATTATGTACGGGCTGCCGAGTGCCGACACAGAGGTAGCCACAGCCGTGAACTACCGCACTGTACTGTGTCTGCTGCTAATATAGACTGGTTGATAAAGAGATAGTATACTACTAATATTATATACTGGTGGTCAGGTCACTGGTCACTAGTCACACTGGCAGTGGCACTCCTGCAGCAAAAGTGTGCACTGTTTAATTTTAATATAATATTATGTACTCCTGGCTCCTGCTATAACCTATAACTGGCACTGCAGTAGTGCTCCCCAGTCTCCCCCACAATTATAAGCTGTGTGAGCTGAGCAGTTAGACAGATATATAATAAGATGATGCAGCACACTGGCCTGAGCCTGAGCAGTGCACACAGATATGGTATGTATGTGACTGAGTCACTGTGTGCTGTGTATCGCTTTTTTCAGGCAGAGAACGGATTATAAATAAAAGTGGTGGTCACTGGTCACTATCAGCAAAACTCTGCACTGTACACTACTGAGTACTCCTAATGCTCCCCAAAATTAGTAAATCAAGTGTCTAAACGGAGAGGACGCCAGCCACGTCCTCTCCCTATCAATCTCAATGCACGTGTGAAAATGGCGGCGACGCGCGGCTCCTTATATAGAATCCGAGTCTCGCGATAGAATCCGAGCCTCGCGAGAATCCGACAGCGTCATGATGACGTTCGGGCGCGCTCGGGTTAACCGAGCAAGGCGGGAAGATCCGAGTCGCTCGGACCCGTGAAAAAAAACATGAAGTTCGTGCGGGTTCGGATTCAGAGAAACCGAACCCGCTCATCTCTAGTATGTGTGTGTCTGATGGTGTGCGTGTATATGTATGTGTCAGGTGCTGCGTGTATATGCATGTGTCAGGTGCTGCGTGTATATGCATGTGTCAGGTGCTGCGTGTATATGCATGTGTCAGGTGCTGCGTGTATATGCATGTGTCAGGTGCTGCGTGTATATGCATGTGTCAGGTGCTGCATGTTTATTTTATTGTGTCTGATGGTACGTGTGTGTGTCAGGTGCCGCACGTGTATATGTGTGTGTGTCAGGTGTTGCGCGTGTATGTGTGGGTCAGGTGCTGCATGTTTATTTTATTGTGTCTGATGCTACGTGTGTGTGTGTCAGGTGCCGCACGTGTATGTGTGTGTGTCAGGTGTTGCGCGTGTATGTGTGGGTCAGGTGCTGCATGTTTATTTTATTGTGTCTGATGCTACGTGTGTGTGTGTCAGGTGCCGCACGTGTATGTGTGTGTGTCAGGTGTTGCGCGTGTATGTGTGTGTCAGGTGCCGCGCGTGTATGTGTGTGTCAGGTGCCGTTACCCTTCTTCCCATCCCAGCTCTCTCTGTAGAATACAGCTCTGCACCCAGAGAGAGGGAAAGACTAGGGGGCTGATCACTGCACTGCTCACTTTTTGGACATGAGTTCGGCCTCCTGTTTCTTCCAGTGCTGTGTTCCTGCAGCCTAGCCCTCCCTGTTGTGCCAGAGAATCAGCCCTTCCTTCCCCTGACAGAGAGAGAGAGCCCGAGGCAGAGACACTCTTCCCGTAGCTGGCCTACCCCCAGTACTTCAGCACTGGCCATGCGGCAGTCAACAAAGGAGACCAGCAGGGGGTTCTGGCAGCATCAGCTGTGGCCGCAGCTGGATCGGGGAGGCCTGCAGTGTCTGAGGTGGGCAACACTTCCTCCGCCGCTGTCACCTTCCCCTGCCGGAGAGAAAGCCAGAGACATACCCTTCCCGCAGCTGGGATACCCCTAGTACCTCAGCGCTGGACAGGCAGAAGTCTATGGAGGGGACCGGCAGGGGTTTCGGGCCGCAGCAGTAGCAGCGGCCGCAGTCAGATCAGGGAGGCCTGCAGGGTCAGAACTGGGCAGCACTTCCACCAACACTGTCACCTCTGTGCTGGGCATGTACACCAGTCCGTACGGACGGAGGTGTCCACAACAGGCAGCAGTATAATGAGTCAGACAAACTCATTACACGCTGCCCACTGCTGCGCCGCATGCCCTCGATGGAGGAAGCCTAGATGCGGTCCCCAGCGGCAGCGAGGGAGAAGGGTGATCACATCACCCTTCAACCCGGCACCTCACAATCAGCTGGGGATCTGCAGTAGCTTCATCTCTCTCTTCCTCTCCCTCTCTGACAGCACAGCAGCCCCTCTGGGTCCCATGTAGCTCTGCCCCCCTGCTCACAGTTCACTCGGCCTCTCCTGATTAAAAAGAAAATAAGAGCCTGACCTGCTGCTCAGATGCGAGGGGACGGGCGGTAGGTCCTCTGTGAGTACACTACACAGTCAAAATTAACTCTGACTCCTCACAACAGTGTGGACTGCAGGCGACGTCAGATGCCAATTTGGGTGTGCTTGCCGCACTACCTGCCCATCAAGCCCAACGTGGCATTTTGTATTAGGAACCCTATAACAGCATTCCGACATCCCTCCCTATGACGCTGCCATCCATACACTGCCGCTCTCATACATCCGTACACCGCCACTCTCATACATCCGCACACTGCCGCTCTCACACAACTGTACACTGTTGCTCTCATACATCCATACACTGCCGCTCTCATACATCCGTACAACCCCGCTCTCATACATCCGTACAACCCCGCTCTCATACATCCGTACAACCCCGCACTCTTACAGCCGCACTCTTACAGCCGTGCTCTTACAGCCGCACACTGCCGCACTCTTACAGCCGCACACCGCCGCACGCATACAGCCGCACACCATCGCACTCATACAGCCGCACACCGACGCAGTTATACAGCCGTACATTGCCGCTCTCATACATCCGCACACTGCCGCTCACATCTATACATACATAGCCTCCATACATCTACACATCCAATCCCCGCGCAAGGGAACACTGAAATCACTATCACTTTTCCCCGGGGTGTGACCACAGCCAGCCACTACTCCGGCCACCTTCTTGTGACACCAAAATGCATCTTACCTATCATCAGGGTGGTGCTGCTGCTGGGGGCAGGTTGCTGCCTCAGTCTCCTAGTTGGTGCTGCGATTGGAGGGGGTACTGCTTCCCTGTGCTGCCACTGTCTCCCGGATCATCGTGCCGCTGGCTGAATTGCAGCTTGACGCTACTGCTGCCGGGAGTAACAGCTTCCTGACTGTTGTTGCTGGTGGCTGCCTACTGCTCATTGCCGCCGGAACACTGACCGGCTCGGCAGTGATGCTGGCGGAGGAGTAGTGGCGGTGGGGTGGTGCCTGCTCCCTTCCCTCGAGCATGCCGCAGTGTAAAAAAATAAATAATAGAGAGCATACCAGGGTGAGAGTCTGTATGGATCACAGTGATTACACGGGGCACAGCATAAGGACACCTTGCTGTGAGGGGCTCTGCCCACACAGATTGCTGCACCCTCTCTGATGTCAGCCGCTGCCCTCTCGTTCTCTGGGCGGCCAGTTCCAGTGTGAGGTAGGAGAGGAAGAGAACACACAGGTGTTAGGCGCCGTGGTCCGCGATGTCCTCGCGGCCCGGCGCCTAGCAACTAGGGACGCCGAGCGTGCTAGCCGCCGGCTCCCTAGCAACGCTAGGACGCCGGGCGCGCTGAGCCGCCTGGACCCTAGCAACGGGGACGCCACGGACGGACTGCGCTCCCCTTGCAGGGTCAATCAAGTGAACTACACACACACACTTGTCTTCTGGTCGTGCAGCAAGGCAGCTGCACGGCATTGTGCTAATCAGGCTCTGAACTACTGATTGAAGGACTCCCTGCTAAATACCTTCTCAGTGCTTCACACAGACGCCGGTAATAGCTTCCTGCATGCTGCTTTGGTTTGCTGACGTCTGTTCCAGTTCTGCTGTGTCCGGTCATTCCTGTCCTCAGAGTTCCTGAATCTTAGTGTTGTCATCTCTTCCCAAGGAGTCTTCCAGTCCTCATTTACCCGCAACAGTCGCTAGAGGATCTCGTGTGATTTTCGTGAGTGGCGGCTCTGCCGCGTGCTGCGGCCTAGGCCGCTTTATTTTGTATTCTGTGTTGGTGCATTTGCGGAGGTTTACGCTCCCACACTCCTCTCCGGAACTCGCCGGTGCCGGGTAGAAGAGTGGACAAGTGGGTATTTTGGTTGTCCTTTTCCCTGGCGGTTTTCCGCACATACTCTAGTTTAAAGTTAGTTTTGAGCCCCTGGCTTTGTTGTTTAGTAGAGGGCCCCTTGTTATCACCCTGTCTCGGATTTCTCTTTGTCTCCCATTAAGACCTGAGGGGGCATCGGAGTTGGGCAGACGTAATCCGCCCTTCAAACGCGGCTGCCATGGGCCCAAGCAACCATAGTCTCGCAAGAGATTTCTGACAGCACGGGCGAGACAACGGAGATAGGGCGCCAGGGGCTATTCCCGTTCCCACTCCCTTTCCAAGCATTACGTTCCAGTACTCAGGTCCTTGCTATAAGATATCCCCAGACCAGAGTATTGGAATCATAACAGGAGAGCAGCCCTGATATATAACAGAGGGGGAAGTTCTATAGGCAGCAGAGACGGAGACCAGCCAGCCAGTCTCCCAGTGCCCTGATCACTACACGCCGCCAGCACAGCATTACAGGAGGGTCCTATAGTGCTGCCCTGAGCTAACAGGTGTGTGTACCAGTGTGCTGCGCCCTGGTGTCTCTGAGAGGGGTGAGGTCACCGTGCCGCTTTAGTATATGGCTTTTCCTTAGTACTGTAAGTTACAGCCCTGCACTAGTAGTGGCAACTCTGCCCTATGTGAACCTGTGAGGTTATTTTCCTATTTACAGAATAACCGGGGAGAAGGCGGCCATATTGCGGCTCTCAAGAGAAGGCACTCTAGTACACCCCCTGCTGGCGGCCACTGCGCAGGCACAACAAATTGAAATGCCCGATCTCTATAATGGGGCATATTTCTCTTAATTAAAAAAAACCTGTAACTTTCTGAAAAACCACAACCCCAAAAGGCACTTCACAGGGACATGCTCTATCTAATAAAACAAACCCCAAGTCATATATATATATATATATATATATATATATATAATAAGATTTTACTCACCGGTAAATCTATTTCTCGTAGTCCGTAGTGGATGCTGGGACTCCGTAAGGACCATGGGGAATAGCGGCTCCGCAGGAGACTTGGCACAACTAAAGAGAGCTTTAGGACTACCTGGTGTGCACTGGCTCCTCCCCCTATGACCCTCCTCCAGACCTCAGTTAGGATACTGTGCCCGGAAGAGCTGACACTAAGGAAGGATTTTGAATCCCGGGTAAGACTCATACCAGCCACACCAATCACACCGTACAACTCGTGATATTATACCCAGTTAACAGTATGACAACAACGGAGCCTCTGCACAGATGGCTCTCAACAATAACCCTTTTGTTAACAATAACTATGTACAAGTACTTGGGATGGGCGCCCAGCATCCACTACGGACTACGAGAAATAGATTTACCGGTGAGTAAAATCTTATTTTCTCTGACGTCCTAAGTGGAAGCTGGGACTCCGTAAGGACCATGGGGATTATATCAAAGCTCCCAAACGGGAGGGAGAGTGCGGATGACTCTGCAGCACCGAATGAGCGAACTCTAGGTCCTCCTCAGCCAGGGTGTCAAACTTGTAAAATCTTGCAAATGTGTTTGACCCCGACCAAGTAGCAGCTCGGCAAAGTTGTAAAGCAGAGACCCCTCGGGCAGCCGCCCAAGAAGAGCCCACCTTCCTCGTGGAATGGGCTTTTACTGATCTAGAATGCGGCAGTCCCGCCGCAGAATGACAGTCCTGTACCACAAATCTGAGGTACTCCTGGTGAGGAGAGTAAATGGGGACATGCAGGTAAGCATCCTTGATGTCCAGTGATACCATGTAATCCCCTTCCTCCAGGCTTGAGATAACCGCCCTGAGCGATTCCATCTTGAACTTGAACCGTTTTATATACGTGTTCAAAGATTTAAAATTTAAAATGGGTCTCACCGAACCGTCCGGTTTCGGTACCACAAACATCGTGGAATAGTAACCCCTTCCTTGTTGAAGGAGGGGTACCTTGACTATCACCTGCTGCAAATACAGCTTGTGAATTTGCCTCTATCACAGCCTCCCTGTCCAAGGGAGATGTTGGCAAGGCAGATTTTAGGAAACGGCGAGGGGGAGACGTCTCGAATTCCAGCTTGAATCCCTGAGACACTACTTGTAGAATCCAGGGATCCACCTGTGAGCAAGCCCACTGATTGCTGAAGCACTTGAGACGGGCCCCCACCGCACCTGGCTCCACCAGTGGAGCCCCAGCGTCATGCTGTGGACTTAGCGGAAGCGGGGGAGGACTTTTGTTCCTGGGAACTGGCTGTATGTATATATATATATATATGCACACACACTCATGTATATACATGTATACACAAATACACGTATGTACATGTTTATGTATGTATAATACACTGAGTACATTATATTTATGAATTAATTGCTTCCCGATTCTGCAGCAGCATCATCAGCACCATCAGTGTTACTCACAGTCACTTCACACTGACTGCTGCACAACACATCACTTAATTTCCGGGCCGCCCGCCACCTGGTGAAGAGACATGGGAGATGAAGGACCAGCAGTGCCACGTTGAGCGGAAGTATTGTGAATTAGTTACCCACACACTCCTTGTGACACCTGCTCCCCGTCTGCCCTCCCACCCGCCGCCTGCCATCCGGAACCCGCACTGACAAGTAAGTCTCAGCAGAATGTGTCTGCCGGCGGCTCCCAGTCCCCCCTAGAGGAACACTGCCAGTGGTGTGGCAGCCGCGGCACACTAGGACTGAGAGACCGCAGCGGGAGGAAAGCACGGGTGGGCGGGAGGAGAGCATAGGCGGACATCACCACGTCACATTGCAAGGTGACACCAGTCCCCCCAGTGAGGCCGCCGACGAATGCACTCAGCATAGTATTAGCAGCAGGCAGAGGGGGGGCGGGCGCAGCGGTGGTGGGAGGTACGGAAATGAGCTACAGGCTAGGCTCCACCGATCACACACTCAGCGATCACTGTGCCACAGCAAGCGTGGCGTGCAGCGGTGCTGGACATTAGGGAGTGCCTGTGCGCACCAGGCACCCCCTGTACGCACGCCTATGCGCTACCACCCCCCATATGCCACACTACATCACTATGCTATAGCCCTCCCATATGCTGCACTTCATAGTTACACTATACCCCCCATACAACATACTACATCACCACACTACACTACTCACAATAAAATTAAAACATCCCAGTTCCTCATTCTTAATGAGCTCACGTGAGTTCTCTCCCCAACGGAGCTCCAGACCAAGTAACAATGAAGACACCAGCAGCGTGTAGGGGGCAGGCCTGGTCCACTTGTCAGGAGAGAGCAGTCACTGGAGGGTAAGAAGGGGGCGGGGCCTAGTCCTACAGACGGGAGAGAGCACAGACAGGAGAGAGCAAGGTACAGGGGTAGAAGGGGACGGCTGATGTGAAGAAGGGGGCGGGGCCTATTCTTGCATCCTTTCAAAATTCGACTTTTTAAAATTCGACATTTGACAAATTCGACTTTTCTGCAATGGTACAAATGCGGCAATTCAACAAAAGTATATTCAATTGAAGTTTGTAAATTCGACAACAGTGCTTTTAAACAGTAAATTCGTCATTTTCAATCCGCCACACTTTGCAGGCGGAATCTAATAAAAAATAATATTTTTTTGGGGTAATAGCATATCTATTTATATTAGAAGGGATTAGGTACTTGGTTTGTCTTTTTTGGAGGCACAAGTATTATTTATATATTTTTTAAAAGATTATTATTTTTTATTTTTTTTAAATGGAATGTGAAAAACCCGGAAAAGAAAAATTGTGTGGGGTCCCCCCTCCAAAGCATAACCAGCCTTGGGCTCTTCGAGCCGGTCCTGGTTCTAAAAATCCGGGGGAAAAACGGACAGGGGATCCCCCGTATTTTTAAAACCGCATAATGTGTCGGGGGCATTACAGTGTGTGCATATTGTGTCGTGCATTATTGTGTGCGGCATAATGTCTAAGGGCCATTGCAGTATGTGGCATAATGTATACTGGGCATTACTATAAGGAGGAAAAATGACAAATAATGTAAGGGGCATGAATCAGGATTATTTTTCTTTCCTGTGGTGGCCAACGTATGGGCGTGCAGGTTGCAAAACTGGGGTATAAGGTAGTCTTTTCCTGCAATGCCACGCCCCTTTATGCGAAACCACGCCCACTCCAACAAAACCACGCCCCTTTTTTGACGCGCGCGCCTTAGGCGCGCGCATATTTATCCCTTTCTTGCTCCCAATTATGGAGCATGAAGGGGGGGGGGGGGGGGGGGGGGGCGCCGAAGAATTTTTTGGCTTGGGGGAGAAAAATTTCTAGTTACGCCACTGGATTGGACATATCCAGTGTGATGCGGCTGTAGATGATTTTTGCTGTTTCTAACTTCTACATCAATGAATAAGTTTCAAAATAGAATGCATCAAGAGAACGGTGTTGGTAGTATAAAACTACCTACAGCACCTGGTATTCCCAGGTGGTCTCACATCCAAGAACAAACCAGGCCTAAGATCAGGTGATATTGGGCATATACAGTGTGGTGTGGCTGTAGATGAGCTTAGTGGTTTCTGTTAGAGTTCTTCTACTTCTAACTACTCGTACATAAATGAATAAGCGGACGATTTATTAAACCTGGTGAAATGATAATTTGCATGGTGATAAAGTACCAGCCAATCAGCTCCTAATTGCCATGTCACAGGCTGGGTTTGAAAAATGACAGTTAGGAGCTGACTGGCTGGTACTTTATCACCTTGCACTTTATCAGTTCACCAGGCTTAATAGATCTGCCCCAATGTTTCAAAATGGAATGCATCAAGAGAACGGTGTTGGTATTGTAAAAATACACACAGCTCCTGGTATTTCCTGGTGGTCTCCCATCCAAGTACTAAAACCAGGACCAACACTGCTCAGCTTCCATGATCAGGAGAGATTGGGCAAATCCAGTGTGCTGTGGCTGTAGATGAGCTCGTGGTTTCTGTTAGAGCTCTTCTACTTCTAACTTCTGGTACATAAAAGAATATGTGTAAAAATTAAATGTACAGTACCAAGAAAAGGGTGTTGGTAGTTTAAAAACACCTAAAGAATCTGATAATACATGGATGGGAGACTGCTTGGTAGTAACAAAGTCCAATACTGCTTTGCTTCAAAGATCAAATGAGATTGGGCATATCCAGTGTGGTGTGGCTTTAGATAAGCTTTGTGGTTTCTGTTAGAGCTCTTCTACTTCTAACTACTGGTACATTAATGAATATGTATAAGGTTGTAGTTTATCCAATATCCCTTTACTACCTTACCTCCCCCCCCCCCCTCCCCTCCCCTCCCCTCCTTATAGCTTCCTTTGTTCTCTCCTCCTCGTGTGTGCGTTATTTGTTTTCTCATACGTCCTAGAGGATGCTGGGATCACATTAAGAACCATGGGGTATAGACGGGATCCGCAGGAGACATGGGCACTTTAAGACTTTCAAAGGGTGTGAACTGTCTCCTCCCTCTATGCCCCTCCTCCAGACTCCAGTTTTAGAATTGTGCCCAGTGAGACTGGATGCACTACAGGGGAGCTCTACTGAGTTTCTCTGAAAATACTTATGTTAGTTTTTCTTATTTTCAGGGAGGCTGCTGGCAACAGTCTCCCTGCTTCGTGGAACTTAGGGGAGAGAAGTATGACCAACTTCTAGTGAGTTCAATGGCTCTGCTTCTGGCTGACAGGACACCATTAGCTCCTGAGGGTGCTGATCGCTGGGTACGCCTAGATGCCCACTCCCGTAGCCTGCCATCACCCCCTTACAGAGCCAGAAGTCAGAAGACAGGCGAGTAGCAGAAGAACAGAAGACTTCTTCTCCAGTGACGGCATTCTGAGGTACCACGCAGCGAGCGGAATGCTGTGCGCCATGCTTCCACACAAACACAGGCACTGCAGGGTGCAGGGCATGTGGGTGGGTGGGGGGGGGGGGCACCCTGGGCAGCATAAATTCCTCACAAAAGGCTGGCAAAAGTGGACATTAGTGCCTGGGCACTGTCCTTACCCCGCCAGCGTAATTAATTATTTGTTTCTGAGCGGGACAGAAGCGTGCCATTACAGCGGCGGGGCTTCTTCCTCACCTCACCAGCACATCTATAGAGCGTTACAAGTCTATCACTATAGAGTTTATTATTTCCCAGACTGTGTACTTTTGGCGCTGGGTTGTGAGCTAAAAAATCCTCTCTGTCCCTCTGACAGATTTACTGTAGGTCTATCCCCCATAAGCCGATGTGTCTGTGGGTACTTGGTACATGTGTGTCAACATGTCGGTGGCTGAATGTTTTTCCCAAGAGGAAACTATATTAGGAATGCAGACATATGATGGTGGCCCTGTTGGCACCACCAATAACTGACTGGGTGAAAGTTTCAATAATATCAGAGTGAGGTTGGATAAATCTGTGTCCCAGACACAGACGTAGAGAATAGATGTGATGTTCATGGCTATGCTTCTTTTCCCTCAGGCCCGCAAAAATGTTACTACACACTGATACTGACTCGGATACTGATTCCTATGTCGACCATAATATTTCCTGATTAGATCCAATATTGGCAAGGAGCATTCAGTACATGATTGTGGATATTAAGGACATATTAACATCACTGAGGACCCTGCTGTTCCTGACAAAGGGGTCTATATGTATGTATATATAGATATATAATGAAAGCTGATGTAACGTTCCTCCATCTCTGTTTGAGAAAGTCTGGGCCAGCTCGACAAGATGGTTTCAAATCCCCAAAAGGTTTCCGATTGTTTATTCATTTCCTGCTGCGGACAGAATAAAGTGGGAGTCACCCCCTGTTCTGCACGGGGCCCTGTCACAAATCCAGCGGATCGTATGCAGGAAGCTACATTATTTCTAGTTATGTAACCACGGGTACATTACTTAGACCTGCCATTACATGCGCATGGGTGAGTAGTAGTATTCAAGAATTGGTCGAATACCTTGTCTTCCGATATAGATATCTTGGAGAGATGGGATACTCCTTACGTTGGATCATATCAAGGACACTGCAGCATACTTACGACTGCAAGGGATATAGGACTCTTGAATTCACGGGCCAATTTCATGGCAGTCTCGGATAGGAGGGCATTGTGGATTCACCAAGGGAATGCTGATGCTGACTCCAAGAAGAAAGGGAGTCTCTTCCCTATGAAGGTGAAGCCTTGTTTGGCAACGGCCTAGTTAATTTGATCTCGGCAGCTCCCGCAGGTAAGTCAACCTTCTTGCCCTATGTTCCCTCTCAACGGATGAAGACGCATCATTGTCTAACGCAGTCATTTTGTCCCAATAGATATGCAAGAAGTTAAGATTCCCCTTTCTTTGCAGGTAGAGGAAGGAGAAGAGGGAAGAGGTCTGTAGCCTCTTCAAGATCGCAGGAGCAGAGATCGTCCTTTGCTTCTGCCAAATCCACTGCATGACGCTGGGGCTCTCTTGCAGGAGCCCACACCAGTGGGGGCACGTCTAAAACACTTCAGTCAGTTCTGGATTAATTTGGACCTGGACTCGTGGGTTTTACAAATAGTGTCACAAGGGTACAAACTGGGGTTTCAAGACGTTCCCCCTCACCGATTGTTCAAATCGGCCTTAGTCAGCAGGGAGAAGGTTTTTATTCAAGCCTCTTCGTGCTCCCGAAGCCGGACGGCTCAGTCAGACCAATCTTAAATCTGAAATCCCTCAATTTCTACCTAAAGAAATTCAATTTCAAGATGGAATCTCTCAGGGTAGGGATCTCCAGTCCGGAGGAAGGAGATTTCATGGTTTTGGTAGACATAAGGATGCCTAATTACATGTTCCCGTTTAGCCACTGCATCAAGCTACCTGAGGTTTGCAATTCAGGATTGTCATTACCAATTTCAGACGTTGCCGTTTGATCTGTCCACGGCTCCGAGGATTTTCACCAGGGTGATGGTGGAAATGATGGTTCTCCTTCGCAAGCAAGGAGTCACAATTATGCCATACTTGGATGATCTCCTGATAAAGGCGAGATCCAGGGACCAGTTGGTGCAAAACATCTACTCTCCCTGACAGTTCTTCAACAACATGGTTGGCTCCTAAACTTGCCAAAATCGCAGTTGGTCCCAATGACGCGGTTGTTGTTTCTGGGAGTCATACTGGACACAGAAGAGGCTTTCTTCCAGTGGAAAGGCTGGATAGTCGTCGGCTGGTCGTGCTTCCATAGAAGTGCTGACATAAAAGTGTTATTATAAAAATAGCGTTATACCTGCGTCAAGTTATATCATCAGCTGTTGTCAATTGTGAACTTGTGAACCAACTCCTCATCACTCTTTGTGCTCAACAGTCTAGGTATGATTCGTTGAACTACACATCCCAGCAAGTTGTACTGCATTTGCTGATTATGCCAAATGAACTTCATGTTTGAATAGTCTAGGTATGATTCGTTGAACTACACATCCCAGCAAGTTGTACTGCATTTGCTGATTATGCCAAATGAATTTCATGTTTGAATAGTCTAGGTATATTGAATATGGGTTTTTTTGTTTTTTTTTCTTGTATGTTTTTCTCTTTGTAGAGATATAGTTGGCTGCCTTATTGGCATGTAATGTCTGTTTTTCTAAGCTAATTTATGGCCTTAGTTTAAAGGGGGATGGTCTTGGGTGGAGTTTGCAATCATTGCATTCACATGGATATTGTTCCTATTTGAAGTCTAGTATACGGCTGGATAGTCGTCGGCTGGTCGTGCTTCCATAGAAGTGCTGACATAAAAGTGTTATTATAAAAATAGCGTTATACCTGCGTTAAACCGAAGGAAAACCAGAAGGAAAACATCAACACACCAACACTACCACAAAAGGACTGCCTTAATGCTCAAAAGTATGTAATTCATCTTATGCATATCATCCGTTTTTACAAAACCGAGGAAAAGGCATCCCCAATCTGCTCACTACAGTTCTCTCTTATGCAAACTTATGTATGTTTCTTTATGTAATGATTTCTTGAAAATGTCATTGCATGTGTGGGGAAGTTGCTCAGTGAAACAGTTTAGTATTGCATACTAACTGGTGATTACCTCTTTTGAACATTAACCCATTGTGGTCAGGTGTACTATGTCTTTATATTTAGTAAGGTATAGTCGTGGTGTAAAGGACAGAGTATGATTACTGATTAGTAAAAGAAAACAAATACTGAGCAACATCCCCAAACAGGTAATTTCAACTTTAAACTTGTCATTCATTTTGTACGCTCTGGACATGGCTACTACTAACAAATGCACAGAAACATTTTTTAAAGCTATGTCTGCAAATGCTAGGAGCTTAGGAGACAAAATTCCAGAGCTAATTGCGATAATGACAAGGGATAACCTGGATTTTGTGGCTATTACAGAGTCTTGGTGCAATGAGAATCATGACTGGGACTTAACTATACCAGGATACAATTTATTTAGGAAAGATAGAATAGGAAGAATAGGAGGAGGGGTAGCAATGTATGTGAAAAAAAGCATAAATGCCACTTTAATACAAAATATTGAAGCCAAAACTGAGGCCCTTTGGGTCACCATAGAAACTGGGAAGAAGGACATTATTCGCATTGGGGTGATCTATAGACCACCAGGCCAGGGGCAGGATTTGGACAGGAACCTATTGTTGGACATCTCTAAAATGGCTTTTAAGGGAGAAGTCATAATCATGGGAGACTTTAATTTACCTGATGTAAATTGGGAGGGGTCTTTTGCAAGTTCAGCTACAAGTGGCAAATTTCTACATTCCTTACAGGGAGCATCTCTCAAGCAATTGGTGAGGGAGCCCACTCGCAAAGACTCAATATTAGATCTAATTCTTACAAATGGTGATAGAATATCTGATATATATGTGGGTGAGCACCTGGGATCCAGTGATCATCAAGCAGTATGGTTTAGTATAAAGACAGGATCCAACTCCTCTCACACAAAAACAAAGGTGTTGGATTTTAGAAATGCAGACTTTGCAAAAATGGGGAGATGTTTAAGTGATTCATTGGCAGACTGGAGGAACTTGGAAGGGGTGCAGGAGAGGTGGAAAAAAATTAAAAGTGCATTACTAAGTGTAACAGACCTTTGTATCAAAATGGTTAGGAAAAGCACCAGGAAAAGGAAGCCAGTGTGGTTCACAAAAGTAGTATCAACTAGTGTGAAAGCAAAAAAGATGGCTTTTAGGAAATACAAACAGACTCAAAATAATAACGACAAAGAGGAGTATCTGGACAGACGGAAGGATGCTAAGAAAGTGATCAGACGTGCAAAGGCAGAAGCTGAGGAGAAAATGGCCCAGTCAGTAGATAAAGGGGGCAAAACTTTTTTTAAGTATATAAGTGAAAGGAGAAAATCAAATGGAGGAATAATAAGACTTAAGACAGAGAGTGGGCATTTGGTGGAGGGAGACAAGGCAATAGCAGATCACCTAAATAATTATTTTTGCTCAGTATTTACTACAGAAGAAGGGATGGGGCCACAGTTAAATTGCAAGGACATTCATAAAAATAAGGTAGATGAAAATACATTTACAGAGGAGAAGGTCCTAACAGAACTTTCAAAACTAAAAGTGGATAAATCAATGGGACCAGATGGAATACACCCAAGGATACTCAAAGAGCTAAAAGATGTCCTGGTTACACCTTTAACAGAATTATTTAACCAGTCACTAAATACAGGTGATATTCCAGAGGACTGGAAAAGAGCAAATGTAGTTCCAATTGCACAAAAGTGGAAGCAAGGAAGAAGCAAGTAACTACAGACCAGTAAGCCTTACATCAGTAGTAGGGAAAGTAATGGAAAAACTATTAAAAGAAAGAGTAGTGGAATATCTTAAATCGAACAACTTACAGGATCCAAAACAGCATGGATTTACTGGTGGGAGATCATGCCAAACAAATCTTATTGACTTTTTTGACTCTGTGATGAAAATAATAGATCAAGGGGGAGCTGTAGATGTAGCATATCTAGACTTTAGTAAGGCATTTGACACTGTCCCACATCACAGACTGCTAAATAAACTTGAAAGCCTGGGGGTGGATTATAAATTAGTGAAATGGATAAGAACCTGGTTGCAGGATAGGAAACAGACAGTTGTAGTTAATGGAGTGCAATCTATGGAGGGAAATGTTACCAGTGGAGTACCCCAGGGATCTGTACTAGGTCCAGTTCTCTTTAATATCTTTGTTGGTGACATTGCAGATGGTATTGAAGGGAAGATATGCCTTTTTGCAGATGATACAAAGATATGCAACAGGGTAGACACACCGGGAGGGGTCAAACAAATGATTGATGACCTAGGTAGGCTTGAGAAATGGTCAAGAACGTGGCAACTACAGTTTAATGCTAAAAAATGCAAAATCATGCACTTGGGTCTCAAAAACCCAAAGGCTAAGTATAGTATCAAGGGTACTATAATGGAAACTACTGAGGAGGAAAGAGATTTAGGAGTCACTATTTCAAGTGACTTGAAGGCAGGAAAGCAATGCAACAAAGCAATGAGAAAGGCAAGTCAGATGCTTGGTTGCATTGGGAGAGGAATCAGTAGCAGGAAAAAAGAAGTGATAATGCCACTGTATAGGTCATTGGTAAGGCCCCATCTGGAATACTGTGTCCAGTTCTGGAGACCCTATCTCCAGAAGGATATAAATACATTAGAGAGTGTACAAAGAAGGGCAACTAAAATGGTGCATGGCCTACATCACAAAACTTACCCGGAAAGGCTAAAAGATCTTAACATGTATAGTTTGGAGGAGAGAAGGGAAAGGGGAGACATGATAGAAACTTTCAAATATATAAAGGGTCTTAACAAAGTTCAGGAGGGAAACATTCTTCAAAGGAAAAGAAGTATTAGAACTCGAGGGCATACATTGAGACTGGAGGGGGGGAGGTTCAGGGGAAATTTAAGGAAAAATTACTTCACAGAAAGGGTAGTGGATAAGTGGAATAGCCTCCCATCAGAGGTGGTAGAGGCTAAGACTGTAGGGCAATTTAAACATGCTTGGGACAGGCATATGAATATCCTTACAAAGAATCAAGGTTAAAAAAGGGTTGAGATTGCCTAAAGGATAAAATAAAAAAGGGGCAGACTAGATGGGCCAAGTGGTTCTTATCTGCCGTCAAATTCTATGTTTCTATGTTTCTATGTTTAAAGGCTATGGAGTTCCAGAGTCTGGTCAAACAAATTCTGAAACCAGCAAGAGTGTTAATCCATCAATGCATTCTGTTGCTGGGGAAGATGGTTGCGGCCTACGAGGCCATTCAGTTTGGCAGGTTCCATGCCAGAGTGTTCCAGTGGGACCTGTTGGACAAGTGGTCCGGATCCCACCTACACATGCACCGGAGGATAATCCTGTCTTCCAAGACCAGAATCTTACTCCATTGGTGGCTGCACAGTTCTCACCTCCTAGAGGGGCGATGGTTCGGGATCCAGGACTGGATCCTAGGGACCATGGATGCAACCCTCCGAGGCTGGGGAGCAGTCACACAGGGGGAAAACATCCAAGGAAGATGGTCAAGTCAGGAAAGTTTTCTCCACATAAATGTTCTGGAGTTAAGGGCCATTTAATAACTGCAGACACAGTACGCACTGGGACGGGTGCCCAGCATCCTCTACGGACTAAGAGAAAAGGATTTACCGGTAGGTATTAAAATCCTATTTTCTCTAACGTCCTAGAGGATGCTGGGGACTCCGTAAGGACCATGGGGATAGATAGGCTCCGCAGGAGACATGGGTACTTTAAGAAAGACTTTAGTTCTGGGTGTGCACTGGCTCCTCCCTCTATGCCCCTCCTCCAGACCTCAGTTTGATACTGTGCCCAGTGGAGACTGGGTGCTTTTCAGGAGCTCTCCTGAGCTTTCTGACAGAAAGTATTTTGTTAGGTTTTTAATTTTCAGGGAGCACTGCTGGCAACAGACTCCCTCATCGAGGGACTGAGGGGAGAGAAGCAGCCCTACTCTCTGAGTTGCAAGGTCCAGCTTCTTAGGCTACTGGACACCATTAGCTCCAGAGGGATTGGTACGCAGGATCTCACCCTCGCCGTCCGTCCCAGAGCCGCGCCTCCGTCCCCCTTGCAGAGCCGGAAGATAGAAGCCGGGTGAGTATGAGAAGAAAAGAAGACTTCAGAGGCGGCAGAAGACTTCATGATCTTCACTGAAGTAACGCACAGCACTGCAGCTGTGCGCCATTGCTCCCATACACCTCACACACTCCGGTCACTGTAAGGGTGCAGGGCGCAGGGGGGGGGGGGCACCCTGGGCAGCAATATAAACCTCTTTTTTGCAAAAATATTACACATATACAGCGGGGCACTGTATATATGTATGAGCCCCCGCCAATTTTACAGTTTAAGCGGGACAGAAGCCTGCCGCCGAGGGTGCGGGGCTTCTCCCTCAGCACTCACCAGCGCCATTTTTTCTTCACAGCACCGCTGAGAGGAAGCTCCCCGGACTCTCCCCTGCTTATACCACGGTAGACAAGAGAGTTGAAAAGAGGGGGGGGGGGCACATAATTTGGCGCAAATTACATACAGCAGTACTACTGGGCAAACATTAAGTTACTGTGTATTCCTGGGTTATATAGCGCTGGGGTGTGTGCTGGCATACTCTCTCTCTGTCTCTCCAAAGGGCCTTGTGGGGAAACTGTCTTCAGAAAAAGCATTCCCTGTGTGTGTGGTGTGTCGGTACACGTGTGTCGACTAGAGATGAGCGCCTGAAATTTTTCGGGTTTTGTGTTTTGGTTTTGGGTTCGGTTCCGCGGCCGTGTTTTGGGTTCGACCGCGTTTTGGCAAAACCTCACCGAATTTTTTTTGTCGGATTCGGGTGTGTTTTGGATTCGGTGTTTTTTTAAAAAAACACTAAAAAACAGCTTAAATCATAGAATTTGGGGGTCATTTTGATCCCATATTATTATTAACCTCAAAAACCATAATTTCCACTCATTTTCAGTCTATTCTGAATACCTCACACCTCACAATATTATTTTTAGTCCTAAAATTTGCACCAAGGTCGCTGGATGACTAAGCTAAGCGACACTAGTGGCCGACACAAACACCTGGCCCATCTAGGAGTGGCACTGCAGTGTCACGCAGGATGTCCCTTCCAAAAAACCCTCCCCAATCAGCACATGACGCAAAGAAAAAAAGAGGCGCAATGAGGTAGCTGACTGTGTGAGTAAGATAAGCGACCCTAGTGGCCGACACAAACACCGGGCCCATTTAGGAGTGGCACTGCAGTGTCACGCAGGATGTCCCTTCCAAAAAACCCTCCCCAATCAGCACATGACGCAAAGAAAAAAAGAGGCGCAATGAGGTAGCTGACTGTGTGAGTAAGATTAGCGACCCTAGTGGCCGACACAAACACCGGGCCCATTTAGGAGTGGCACTGCAGTGTCACGCAGGATGTCCCTTCCAAAAAACCCTCCCCAATCAGCACATGACGCAAAGAAAAAAAGAGGCGCAATGAGGTAGCTGACTGTGTGAGTAAGATTAGCGACCCTAGTGGCCGACACAAACACCGGGCCCATTTAGGAGTGGCACTGCAGTGTCACGCAGGATGTCCCTTCCAAAAAACCCTCCCCAATCAGCACATGACGCAAAGAAAAAAAGAGGCGCAATGAGGTAGCTGACTGTGTGAGTAAGATTAGCGACCCTAGTGGCCGACACAAACACCGGGCCCATTTAGGAGTGGCACTGCAGTGTCACGCAGGATGTCCCTTCCAAAAAACCCTCCCCAATCAGCACATGACGCAAAGAAAAAAAGAGGCGCAATGAGGTAGCTGACTGTGTGAGTAAGATTAGCGACCCTAGTGGCCGACACAAACACCGGGCCCATTTAGGAGTGGCACTGCAGTGTCACGCAGGATGTCCCTTCCAAAAAACCCTCCCCAATCAGCACATGACGCAAAGAAAAAAAGAGGCGCAATGAGGTAGCTGACTGTGTGAGTAAGATTAGCGACCCTAGTGGCCGACACAAACACCGGGCCCATTTAGGAGTGGCACTGCAGTGTCACGCAGGATGTCCCTTCCAAAAAACCCTCCCCAATCAGCACATGACGCAAAGAAAAAAAGAGGCGCAATGAGGTAGCTGACTGTGTGAGTAAGATTAGCGACCCTAGTGGCCGACACAAACACCGGGCCCATTTAGGAGTGGCACTGCAGTGTCACGCAGGATGTCCCTTCCAAAAAACCCTCCCCAATCAGCACATGACGCAAAGAAAAAAAGAGGCGCAATGAGGTAGCTGACTGTGTGAGTAAGATTAGCGACCCTAGTGGCCGACACAAACACCGGGCCCATTTAGGAGTGGCACTGCAGTGTCACGCAGGATGTCCCTTCCAAAAAACCCTCCCCAATCAGCACATGACGCAAAGAAAAAAAGAGGCGCAATGAGGTAGCTGACTGTGTGAGTAAGATTAGCGACCCTAGTGGCCGACACAAACACCGGGCCCATTTAGGAGTGGCACTGCAGTGTCACGCAGGATGTCCCTTCCAAAAAACCCTCCCCAAACAGCACATGACGCAAAGAAAAATAAAAGAAAAAAGAGGTGCAAGATGGAATTGTCCTTGGGCCCTCCCACCCACCCTTATGTTGTATAAACAAAACAGGACATGCACACTTTAACCAACCCATCATTTCAGTGACAGGGTCTGCCACACGACTGTGACTGATATGACGGGTTGGTTTGGACCCCCCCCAAAAAAGAAGCAATTAATCTCTCCTTGCACAAACTGGCTCTACAGAGGCAAGATGTCCACCTCATCATCACCCTCCGATATATCACCGTGTACATCTTCCTCCTCACAGATTATCAATTCGTCCCCACTGGAATCCACCATCTCAGCTCCCTGTGTACTTTGTGGAGGCAATTGCTGCTGGTCAATGTCTCCGCGGAGGAATTGATTATAATTCATTTTAATGAACATCATCTTCTCCACATTTTCTGGATGTAACCTCGTACGCCGATTGCTGACAAGGTGAGCGGCGGCACTAAACACTCTTTCGGAGTACACACTTGTGGGAGGGCAACTTAGGTAGAATAAAGCCAGTTTGTGCAATGGCCTCCAAATTGCCTCTTTTTCCTGCCAGTATAAGTATGGACTGTGTGACGTGCCTACTTGGATGCGGTCACTCATATAATCCTCCACCATTCTTTCAATGGTGAGAGAATCATATGCAGTGACAGTAGACGACATGTCCGTAATCGTTGTCAGGTCCTTCAGTCCGGACCAGATGTCAGCATCAGCAGTCGCTCCAGACTGCCCTGCATCACCGCCAGCGGGTGGGCTCGGAATTCTGAGCCTTTTCCTCGCACCCCCAGTTGCGGGAGAATGTGAAGGAGGAGATGTTGACAGGTCGCGTTCCGCTTGACTTGACAATTTTCTCACAAGCAGGTCTTTCAACCCCAGCAGACTTGTGTCTGCCGGAAAGAGAGATCCAAGGTAGGCTTTAAATCTAGGATCGAGCACGGTGGCCAAAATGTAGTGCTCTGATTTCAACAGATTGACCACCCGTGAATCCTTGTTAAGCGAATTAAGGGCTCCATCCACAAGTCCCACATGCCTAGCGGAATCGCTCCGTGTTAGCTCCTCCTTCAATGTCTCCAGCTTCTTCTGCAAAAGCCTGATGAGGGGAATGACCTGACTCAGGCTGGCAGTGTCTGAACTGACTTCACGTGTGGCAAGTTCAAAGGGCATCAGAACCTTGCACAACGTTGAAATCATTCTCCACTGCGCTTGAGACAGGTGCATTCCACCTCCTATATCGTGCTCAATTGTATAGGCTTGAATGGCCTTTTGCTGCTCCTCCAACCTCTGAAGCATATAGAGGGTTGAATTCCACCTCGTTACCACTTCTTGCTTCAGATGATGGCAGGGCAGGTTCAGTAGTTTTTGGTGGTGCTCCAGTCTTCTGTACGTGGTGCCTGTACGCCAAAAGTGTCCCGCAATTTTTCTGGCCACCGACAGCATCTCTTGCACGCCCCTGTCGTTTTTTAAATAATTCTGCACCACCAAATTCAAGGTATGTGCAAAACATGGGACGTGCTGGAATTTGCCCATATTTAATGCACACACAATATTGCTGGCGTTGTCCGATGCCACAAATCCACAGGAGAGTCCAATTGGGGTAAGCCATTCCGCGATGATCTTCCTCAGTTGCCGTAAGAGGTTTTCAGCTGTGTGCGTATTCTGGAAACCGGTGATACAAAGCGTAGCCTGCCTAGGAAAGAGTTGGCGTTTGCGAGATGCTGCTACTGGTGCCGCCGCTGCTGTTCTTGCGGCGGGAGTCCATACAACTACCCAGTGGGCTGTCACAGTCATATAGTCCTGACCCTGCCCTGCTCCACTTGTCCACATGTCCGTGGTTAAGTGGACATTGGGTACAACTGCATTTTTTAGGACACTGGTGAGTCTTTTTCTGACGTCCGTGTACATTCTCGGTATCGCCTGCCTAGAGAAGTGGAACCTAGATGGTATTTGGTAACGGGGGCACACTGACTCAATAAATTGTCTAGTTCCCTGTGAACTAACGGCGGATACCGGACGCACGTCTAACACCAACATAGTTGTCAAGGCCTCAGTTATCCGCTTTGCAGCAGGATGACTGCTGTGATATTTCATCTTCCTCGCAAAGGACTGTTGAACAGTCAATTGCTTACTGGAAGTAGTACAAGTGGGCTTACGACTTCCCCTCTGGGATGACCATCGACTCCCAGCAGCAACAACAGCAGCGCCAGCAGCAGTAGGCGTTACACGCAAGGATGCATCGGAGGAATCCCAGGCAGGAGAGGACTCGTCAGAATTGCCAGTGACATTGCCTGCAGGACTATTGGCATTCCTGGGGAAGGAGGAAATTGACACTGAGGGAGTTGGTGGGGTGGTTTGCGTGAGCTTGGTTACAAGAGGAAGGGATTTACTGGTCAGTGGACTGCTTCCGCTGTCACCCAAAGTTTTTGAACTTGTCACTGACTTATTATGAATGCGCTGCAGGTGACGTATAAGGGAGGATGTTCCGAGGTGGTTAACGTCCTTACCCCTACTTATTACAGCTTGACAAAGGGAACACACGGCTTGACACCTGTTGTCCGCATTTCTGTTGAAATAGTTCCACACCGAAGAGCTGATTTTTTTGGTATTTTCACCAGGCATGTCAACGGCCATATTCCTCCCACGGACAACAGGTGTCTCCCCGGGTGCCTGACTTAAACAAACCACCTCACCATCAGAATCCTCCTGGTCAATTTCCTCCCCAGCGCCAGCAACACCCATATCCTCCTCATCCTGGTGTACTTCAACACTGACATCTTCAATCTGACTATCAGGAACTGGACTGCGGGTGCTCCTTCCAGCACTTGCAGGGGGCGTGCAAATGGTGGAAGGCGCATGCTCTTCACGTCCAGTGTTGGGAAGGTCAGGCATCGCAACCGACACAATTGGACTCTCCTTGTGGATTTGGGATTTCGAAGAACGCACAGTTCTTTGCGGTGCTACTGCTTTTGCCAGCTTGAGTCTTTTCATTTTTCTAGCGAGAGGCTGAGTGCCTCCATCCTCATGTGAAGCTGAACCACTAGCCATGAACATAGGCCAGGGCCTCAGCCGTTCCTTGCCACTCCGTGTGGTAAATTGCATATTGGCAAGTTTACGCTTCTCCTCCGACAATTTTATTTTAGGTTTTGGAGTCCTTTTTTTACTGATATTTGGTGTTTTGGATTTGACATGCTCTGTACTATGACATTGGGCATCGGCCTTGGCAGACGACGTTGCTGGCATTTCATCGTCTCGGCCATGACTAGTGGCAGCAGCTTCAGCACGAGGTGGAAGTGGATCTTGATCTTTCCCTAATTTTGGAACCTCAACATTTTTGTTCTCCATATTTTAATAGGCACAACTAAAAGGCACCTCAGGTAAACAATGGAGATGGATGGATACTAGTATACAATTATGGACGGACTGCCGAGTGCCGACACAGAGGTAGCTACAGCCGTGAACTACCGTACTGTGTCTGCTGCTAATATAGACTGGTTGATAAAGAGATGTCGTAGTATGTATGTATGAAGAAGAAAGAAAAAAAACCACGGTTAGGTGGTATACAATTATGGACGGCCTGCCGAGTGCCGACACAGAGGTAGCCACAGCCGTGAACTACCGTACTGTACTGTGTCTGCTGCTAATATAGACTGGTTGATAAAGAGATGTCGTAGTATGTATGTATGAAGAAGAAAGAAAAAAAAACCACGGGTAGGTGGTATACAATTATGGACGGACTGCCGAGTGCCGACACAGAGGTAGCCACAGCCGTGAACTACCGTACTGTACTGTGTCTGCTGCTAATATAGACTGGTTGATAAAGAGATGTAGTAGTATGTATGTATAAAGAAGAAAGAAAAAAAAACCACGGGTAGGTGGTATACAATTATGGACGGACTGCCGAGTGCCGACACAGAGGTAGCCACAGCCGTGAACTACCGTACTGTACTGTGTCTGCTGCTAATATAGACTGGTTGATAAAGAGATGTCGTAGTATGTATGTATGAAGAAGAAAGAAAAAAAAACCACGGTTAGGTGGTATACAATTATGGACGGACTGCCGAGTGCCGACACAGAGGTAGCCACAGCCGTGAACTACCGTACTGTACTGTGTCTGCTGCTAATATAGACTGGTTGATAAAGAGATGTTGTAGAATGTATGTATAAAGAAGAAAGAAAAAAAAACCACGGTTAGGTGGTATACAATTATGGACGGACTGCCGAGTGCCGACACAGAGGTAGCCACAGCCGTGAACTACCGTACTGTACTGTGTCTGCTGCTAATATAGACTGGTTGATAAAGAGATGTCGTAGTATGTATGTATAAAGAAGAAAGAAAAAAAAACCACGGTTAGGTGGTATACAATTATGGACGGACTACCGAGTGCCGACACAGAGGTAGCCACAGCCGTGAACTACCGTACTGTACTGTGTCTGCTGCTAATATAGACTGGTTGATAAAGAGATGTAGTAGTATGTATGTATAAAGAAGAAAGAAAAAAAACCACGGGTAGGTGGTATACAATTATGGATGGACTGCCGAGTGCCGACACAGAGGTAGCTACAGCCGTGAACTACCGTACTGTGTCTGCTGCGACTGGATGATAAATAATGATATAAAAAATATATATATATCACTACTGCAGCCGGACAGGTATATATATTATATAATGACGGACCTGCTGGACACTGTCTGTCAGCAGAATGAGTTTTTTATAGAATAAAAAAAAAAACACCACACAAGTGAAGTCACACGACGAGTGTTTAACTTTTTCAGGCAATCACAATATAGTATACTACTAACTATACTGGTGGTCAGTGTGGTCAGGTCACTGGTCAGTCACACTGGCAGTGGCACTCCTGCAGCAAAAGTGTGCACTGTTTAATTTTAATATAATATGTACTCCTGGCTCCTGCTATAACCTATAACTGGCACTGCAGTGCTCCCCAGTCTCCCCCACAATTATAAGCTGTGTGAGCTGAGCACAGTCAGATATATAATATATACATAGATGATGCAGCACACTGGGCTGAGCAGTGCACACAGATATGGTATGTGACTGTCTTGTACTCCTGGCTCCTGCTATAACCTATAACTGGCACTGCAGTGCTCCCCAGTCTCCCCCACAATTATAAGCTGTGTGAGCTGAGCACAGTCAGATATATAATATATACATAGATGATGCAGGCATGCAGCACACTGGGCTGAGCAGTGCACACAGATATGGTATGTGACTGAGTCACTGTGTGTACCGTTTTTTTCAGGCAGAGAACGGATATATTAAATAAAACAACTGCACTGCTGGTGGTCACTGTGGTCAGTCACTAAACTCTGCACTCTCTTCTACAGTATCAGCCTCAGGTCAATCTCTCTCTCTCTCTCCTAATCTAAATGGAGAGGACGCCAGCCACGTCCTCTCCCTATCAATCTCAATGCACGTGTGAAAATGGCGGCGACGCGTGGCTCCTTATATAGAATCCGAGTCTCGCGATAGAATCCGAGCCTCGCGAGAATCCGACAGCGTCATGATGACGTTCGGGCGCGCTCGGGTTAACCGAGCAAGGCGGGAAGATCCGAGTCGCTCGGACCCGTGAAAAAAAACATGAAGTTCGTGCGGGTTCGGATTCAGAGAAACCGAACCCGCTCATCTCTAGTGTCGACATGTCTGAGGAAGAAGGCTATATTAGAGAGAAGCAGGAGCAAATGAATGTGGTGTCTCCGCCGACAGCTGATTGGATGGATATGTGGAATGTTTTAAATGCTAGTGTAAACTCATTGCACAAAAGATTAGACAAGGCTGAAGCTTTGGGACAGTCAGGGTCTCAACCCATGCCTGATCCTATGTTGCAGGGACTGTCAGGGTCTCATAAGCGCCCACTATCCCAGATTGTTGACACAGATACAGACACGGATTCTGACTCCAGTGTCGATTACGATGATGCAAAGTTACAGCCAAAATTGGCAAAATCCATTCGATATATGATTATGGCAATAAAAGATGTTTTGCACATCAGAGAGGAACCCCCTGTCCCTGACAAGAGGGTACATATGTACAAGGTGAAAAAGCCTGAGGTAACCTTTGAGGGGGTCACACGAGCTGAACGAGTTATGTGAAAAAGCTTGGGAATCTCCAGATAAAAGACTGCAGATTTCCAAAAGGATTCTTATGGCGTATCCTTTCCCATCAATGGATAGGTTACGATGGGAATCCTCCCCTAGGGTGGACAAAGCATTAACACGCTTATCCAAGAAGGTAGCCCTCCCGTCCCAGTATACGGCTACCCTCAAAGAGTCTGCTGACCGCAAACAGGAGATTTCCCTGAAGTCCATTTATACACATTCAGGTACCTTACTCAGACCGGCAATTGCGTCGGCCTGGGTGTGTAGTGCTGTAGCGGCATGGACGGATACCTTATCTGAGGGGATGGATACCCTAGATAAGGATACTATTTTATTGACCCTGGGGCATATAAGAGATGCTGTCCTATATATGTGTGTATGCAAACTACAGGTGGTGCTGCAGGGCTCACACCCTTTTACTTGTCTTGTAGAGCAACTCTGGAGCTGTTTCTGGGTCCAGCTGCTGCAAGAAATCAGCTTGAATGCTTCAGGGGCTGGGGCATGGCCAACATGAGCCCACACTGATGGGGGGTGGGGGTGTATAAAGCGATCTAGGGGTCATCCAAGCGCAACCCCACAAAGGCCGCCATGCCCTGCGTGACCCTTTTCTCTTTTCATATGCAGACGAGGGTTGCAGCCAACTATGCCCACTGCTTGGATGACATCACTATATGCAAATCCATCTGCTGCAGGCCTTCCCCCAGGAATGCTTGCAGTAGTTGTTGCATTTGGTTTGTTGTTTGGGGGTGCTTCAGTATTAGGCAGCCTTCTGCCCTCCCACATTCGTCTGAAAATGTGTTCTCCCTGCAGTTGTTGTTCCCAGATGAGAGTTCCCTTGTGCTTCCTCAGTTGAATCTCCTTAACTTGACAGGGGTGTGCCCGAGCAGCCGCCCTCCACAGCCCTATCCCAACACATACTTATCTTGCATATGAGATCTCTTGATCATGAAGATAGTTCTCACAGGGTGAGGTTCATCCATTACATTTTAAAGTAGGAAGGTACAAATTACATATTCAAATTACATATATGTGCTGGATTCAAATGTTTTCCCCCCTTCCTTTCTCAATTGTGCCCATCAGCAGCTATTCTAATGTTGCTGCCAATGGGTGTGACGCATTCATTTCTTCTGTGGGGTACACTGGACTCCACAAGGATTCACATTGTATATGTACACCAGAGTAGGATCTTGATCTGAGGCACCAACAGGCTCAAAGCTTTTGACTGTTCCCAAGATGCTCAGCGCCCCCTCCTCTATAACCTCGCTTCCATGAACAGGGAGCTCAGTTTGTAGTTGGTGCCTTCAGTAGCAGGCCACTTAACAGGGGGCTGCCTCAGGCAGCCTATTCTTAGCTATTAATTTTGGCAAGAAAAGAAGAACTTTTTTTATAAGAATCTACAAGGGCTGCAGCAGGCTAGGTCTAATAGACCTCTTTACTGCAGCTCCATCACTCCCAGTGGCGCAGTATACTCCCGTGCCCCGGTTGCTGGGTCACTGCAGCGGAGGCTCCGGTTTCTTCCTAAGGTCAGTCACACACACACCGCCCTCCGGGATCACGAGGCCGCTGATGGGGGCGGGCCGTGTGCGCACTGGCGTGGACACTGATTACTGGGCAGCCGCTCCACTAGCCACCAGGGACAGTTAAGGAGCACAGCTCTGGGGGTTTTTCTCCTATATTAACCCCATTTTGTACTACCCGCAGTGCATTGTGATAGGTAATGGGGCCTGATTCAGGTTGGATCGCAATCCAACTGCAAAAACTGCTAAGAGCATACGCCTGCATTTTCTGCGGCACCCCGCAGATAATGCGATCACCTCTGCCTGTGAATCGGTGAAGGGGGGGGGGGGGGGGGGTCAACAACACTCCATTTCCAAGTCGGAGATGGAGCGGTGCGGGGGCACGGTTTCAAAATGGGGTCGGCAACGGAGAAACAGGAGGCGTGGTCAGAGCAGCTGCATGACATCACATGGGCCGGACTCTGCCAGTGGAGCCCCAGCGTCATGAGGTAGATTTTGTAGAGGCCGGGGAGGACTTCTGTTCCTGGGAACTAGCTGTGTTGTGCAGCTTTATTCCTCTGCCCCTACCTCTGGCAAGAAAGGACGCACCTCGCACTTTCTTGTTTCTTTGTGACTGAAAGGACTGCATTTGATAATGCGGAGCTTTCTTATGCTGTGAGGGAACATAAGGTAAAAAATTTGATTTTCCAACTGTAGCTGTGCGTGTTAATGCTTTGTCCATCCTACGTGAGGATTTCCATCGTAACCTATCCGTTGATGGAATAGGATACGCCATAAGAATCCTTTTGGAAATCTGCAGTCTTTTATCTGGAGATTCCCAAGCTTTTTCACATAACTCGTTCAGCTCGTGTGACCCCCTCAAAGGTTACCTCAGGCTTCTTTCCCTTGTACATATGTACCCTCTTGTCAGGGACAGGGGGTTCCTCTGTGATGTGCAAAACATCTTTTATTGCCATAATCATATATCGAATGGATTTTGCCAATTTTGGCTGTAACTTTGCATCATCGTAATCGACACTGGAGTCAGAATCCGTGTCGGTATCTGTGTCAACAATCTGGGATAGTGGGCGCTTATGAGACCCTGACAGTCCCTGCAACATAGGATCAGGCATGGGTTGAGTCCCTGACTGTCCCAAAGCTTCAGCCTTGTCTAATCTTTTGTACAATGAGTTTACACTAGCATTTAAAACATTCCACATATCCATCCAATCAGGTGTCAGCGGAGACACCACATTCATTTGCTCCCGCTCCTCTCTAATATAGCCTTCTTCCTCAGACATGTCGACACACGTGTACCGACACACCACACACACAGGGAATACTTTTTCTGAAGACAGTTTCCCCACAAGGCACTTTGGAGAGACAGAGAGTATGCCAGCACACTCCCCAGCGCTATATAACCCAGGAATAACACAGTAACTTAATGTTTGTCCAGTAGCGCTGCTGTATGTAATTTGCGCCGAATTATGTGCCCCCCCTCTCTTTTCAACCCTCTTCTCTACCGTGGTATAAGCAGGGGAGAGTCCGGGGAGCTTCCTCTCAGCGGTGCTGTGGAGAAAAAATGGCGCTGGTGAGTGCTGAGGGAGAAGCCCCGCCCCCTCGGCGGCGGGCTTCTGTCCCGCTTAAACTGTAAAATTGGTGGGGGCTCATACATATATACAGTGCCCAGCTGTATATATGTTATATTTTTGCCAAAAAGAGGTTTATATTGCTGCCCAGGGCGCCCCCCCTGCGCCCTGCACCCTTACAGTGACCGGAGTATGTGAGGTGTATGGGAGCAATGGCGCACAGCTGCAGTGCTGTACGCTACCTCAGTGAAGATCATGAACTCTGTGGAGCCCGTCTATCCCCATGGTCCTTACGGAGTCCCCAGCATCCTCTAGGACGTTAGAGAAACTAGGATTTTAATACCTACCGGTAAATCCTTTTCTCTTAGTCTGTTGAGGATGCTGGGCACCCGTCCCAGTGTGTACTGTGTCTGCAGTTATTAAATGGCCCTTAACTCCAGAACATTTATGTGGAGACAACTTTCCTGACTTGACCATCTTCCTTGGACATTTTCCCCCTGTGTGACTGCTCCCCAGCCTCGGAGGGTTGCATCTGTGGTCCCTAGGATCCAGTCCTGGATCCCGAACCATCGCCCCTCTAGGAGGTGAGAACTGTGCAGCCACCAATGGAGTGAGATTCTGGTCTTGGAAGACAGGATTATCCTCCGGTGCTTGTGTAGGTGGGATCCGGACCAATTGTCCAACAGGTCCCACTGGAACACTCTGGCATGGAACCTGCCAAACTGAATGGCCTCGTAGGCCACAACCATCTTCCCCAGCAACTGAATGCATTGATGGATTAACACTCTTGCTGGTTTCAGAATTTGTTTGACCAGACTCTGGATCTCCATAGCCTTTCCACTGGAAGAAAACCTCTTCTGTGTCCTGTATGTGTTATGATTCCAGCACTCTGGTCAGAGAAGATCTTATGGCAAGGACTGGAGCACTGGAACGGAATGCTGGGGAAGGGAGCAGGACAGGAAAATAGCCCCTGGCGCCCTAACTCTGTTGTCTCACCCGTGTTGTCAGAAATCCCCTGCGAGACTATGGTTTCTTGAGCCCTTGGCAGCCGCGTTTGAAGGGCGGATTATGTCTGCCCAACTTCGATGCCCCCCGGTCTTAATGAGAGACAAAGGGAAACCCGAGACAGGGTGATAACAAGAGGCCCTCTAACTAAACAACCAGGCCAGGGGATAAGCAAACTCAAAACTATAATATGTGCGGAGAAACCGCCAGGAAAAAGGACAACCAAAATATCCACTTGTCCAATTCTCCTACCCGGCACCGCCGAGTACCAGAGAGGACTTGTGGAAGCGGAACCCTCCGCAAATGCTCCAAACACAAAATATAAAAGGTAAAGCGGCTGAGCCGCAACACACGGCAGAGCCGCAACTCACGAACACCACCGGATATAAAACGGTGATCAGTCAGGACTCCAGGGAACCAAACGACCTCTTGGGATGAGATGACAACTCCCGAATACCGGACTTCTGCGGACTGGAATGACCGGATACAGCAGGACTGGAAACAGACTCTCAGCAAACAAAGGCAGCATGCATGAAGCTATTACCGGCATCTGTGAGAAGCCCTGGGAGTGTATTTAACAAGGAGTACTCCAATCAGCTGCTAATGGCTGATTAGAATAAATGCCGTGCAGCTGCCTTGCTGCACGGCCAGAGAGCAGGTGAATATCTTAATTTCCTAAAGCCTAGCAACGGGGAACGCGGTCCGCCAGTGGCGTCCCCGTTGCTAGGGTCCGTGCGGCTCAGCGCGCCCGGCGTCTAGCGTTGCTAGGGAGCCGGCGGCTGTACGTGCACGGCATCTCTAGTTGCTAGGCGCCGGGCCGCGCAGACCATCAAGCGGACCCCGGCGCCTAACAGTACCCCCCCCTTGAGGAGGGGTCAAGGAACCCCTAAAGCCAGGTTTCTGAGGAAATTCCCGAAAAAATGCCCTCTTGAGCCTCGGGGCATGAAGATCCTTATCCAGGACCCAAGACCTTTCCTCCGGACCATAGCCTTTCCAGTGAACCAGAAAATACAGCCGATCCCGGGACAATTTGGAATCGAGAACCTTCTCTACCAAGAACTCCTGTTGTCCCTGTACATCCACTGGAGATCTACCCTGAGAGATCTTCCGAGGAAATCTACTGGAAGAAACGTATTGTTTCAACAGGGAACAATGAAACGTATTTCCAATCCTGAGAGATCTTGGTAAACGTAACCGAAAGGCAACTGGGTTGACTCTTTTAATAATAAGAAATGGCCCAATAAATTTGGGTCCCAGTCTAGCTGAGGATTGTCGAAGCCTGATGTTGCGAGTCGACAACCACACCCTATCTCCCACCTTAAAAGTGCAAGGACGTCGGAGCCTGTCAGAAAATTTCTTCTCTCGAAAGGCCGCTTTTCTGAGAGCAAGGTGCACCTTTTTCCAAATGGCTCTGAGATGGGAGGTTAAGGTAAGCGAGGAGACTGAGGAATGATGAAAAAAAGAATTAGCTCTGGGGTGGAAACCAAAAACTGAAAAGAATGGAGACTCTTTAGTGGAGGAATGACAAGAATTATTGTAAGCAAATTCAGCCAACGTAAGAAACTCGGACCAATCATTCTGGAGTTTGGCTGAATACAAGCGCAAATATTGTTTCAATGATTGGTTAACTCGTTCGGTTTGCCTGTTGGATTGTGGGTGGTAACCGGATGTTAACGACAATTTCATCTTCAATGAGGCACAAAAACATTTCCAGAATTGTGCGATGAATTGTGGACCCCGATCAGAAACAATATCAGTAGGCAACCCATGAAGCCTGAATACATGGCGGAGAAACAAAACTGCCAACCCTTGGGCAGAAGGCAATCGGGGAAGAGCAATAAAATGAGCCATTTTACTAAAACGGTCCACTACCACCCATATGACTCGGAATCCGGCTGAAAGGGGAAGGTCAACCACAAAATCCATGGAAATATGAGACCACGGCCTGAGAGGAACATTTAAGGGCATAAGTTGCCCGATGGGCAAGGAACGGGGAACCTTATGCTGTGCACAAACCTGACATGAATAAACAAATTCCTTGACGTCTTTAGAAAGACCAGGCCACCATACTGAGCGAGAGACTAACTCCAATGTCTTAGAGACTCCTGGATGCCCTGAAACTTTGTTATCATGGAATTCCGTTAAAACAGTAACTCTCAAAAACTCAGGGACGTAAAGACGACCAGCAGGAGTAATTCTAGGAGCTTGGTGTTGAAGCTGTTTTAACTGGGTAAATAAATCTTGTGTGAGGCCCGCCCAGATGACCGAAGATGGAAGTATGGGGGTAACAGGATTGTTATTGTGAACCGGAAGAAAGCTATGTGACAGGGCATCAGCCTTAGTATTCTTGGAACCAGGCCTGAAAGTGATTATAAATTTGAAACGCGTAAAAAATAATGCCCAACGTGCCTGCCGGGCATTAAGCCGCTTAGCCGATTCAATGTATTGCAGGTTCTTATGGTCAGTCAATACCGAAATAGTATGTTTTGCTCCCTCCAGCCAATGCCTCCACTCCTCGAAAGCCCATTTTACCGCCAGTAACTCCCGATTACCAACGTCATAGTTGGATTCAGCGGAGGAGAATTTCCTGGACATAAAGGCACAAGGATGTAACTCCAGAGACTCCGGATCCTTTTGAGAAAGGATAGCCCCCACTCCAACCTCCGAGGCATCAACCTCCACCACAAAGGGCAATTCCGGATTAGGATGTCTGAGGACTGGAGCCGAGACAAAGGCTTGTTTCAAGGCCCGGAAGGACAACTCAGCTTCACGCGACCAGTTGGTAGGATCCGCTCCTTTCTTTGTCAGAGCTACAATGGGAGCAACCAGGTCAGAAAAAGAATGAATGAACCTCCTATAATAATTCGCAAACCCTAAAAAACGCTTAATTGCTTTTAAATTGGTGGGTTGCGCCCAACTAAGGATGGCCTGGAGTGTCTTTGGTTCCATGGAAAATCCCTGAGGGGAAATTATGTACCCTAAAAAAGATACTTCCGTGACATGAAACTCACACTTCTCCAGCTTGGCATATAAATGATTCTCACATAACTTTTGAAGAACCAGACGCACCTGGGTAACATGTTGTTCCATTGATTTAGAAAAAATCAGGATGTCGTCTAAGTAAACGACCACGAATTTCCCTAGGAAGTCACGGAGCACATCGTTAATGAGGTCTTGAAAAACTGCCGGAGCATTGGACAGGCCGAACGGCATCACCAGGTATTCGTAGTAACCCGACTGAGTACTGAAGGCCGTTTTCCACTCATCTCCAGATTTAATTCGGATGAGGTTGTACGCTCCTCTAAGGTCAATTTTAGAAAAAAATCACAGCAGAACGTAACTGATCAAAGAGTACAGAAATCAACGGCAAAGGATAGGTGTTTTTAACTGAGATCTTATTCAGGGCTCTAAAATCAATGCAAGGTCTAAGCGAGCCATCCTTTTTCTCCACAAAGAAGAAGCCTGCACTTAAAGGAGATTTTGATGGTCTAATAAATCCTTTCTCAAGGCTCTCCTTTACATAATCATTCATAGCCGCAGTTTCTGGCCCGGATAATGCATATAATCTTCCCTTTGGCAATGCGGCACCAGGAATTAACTCAATAGCACAATCATAAGGCCGATGGGGAGGCAGAATGTCCGCATTGCCTTTGGAGAAAACATCAGCAAACTCCTGGTATTCCACCGGAATGAGTTCTGGAATGATAGCTGCTACTCTGACTGGAAACGTGATACATTCCTTATCACAAAAAGTACCCCAATGTGAAATCTCCCCCGACCGCCAATCAATGGTGGGATTATGAAAGGCCAGCCAAGGGTGACCCAGAACAACTGGAACTGCTGGGCAATGTGTAAGAAAGAACTCGATTTTCTCGGAATGTAGAGCTCCTACTGTAAGTAGTACAGGGGGTGTACGGAGAGAAATAATCCCATTAGGCAGCGGACTCCCATCTAAGCCATGCATGGTGACACACCTACCCAAAGGTAACTGAGGAATGCCTAAGGCCTTAGCCCAAGTTAAATCCATAAAGTTTCCTGCAGCTCCACTGTCAACAAAAGCCGACACCGAAGAACTGAGGCTGCCAAAGGAAACTTTAACTGGGACTAAAAGGGAGTTATTCGAGGAGATAAGCTGCAGACCTAGGTGAACCCCCTCACAATTCACCTGGTCAAAGCGTTTCCCGACTTGTTCGGACAATTACGAGCAAAATGTCCCTTACCCCCACAGTACAGACAAAGACCAGAATTTTGCCTTCTGGCTCTTTCTTCAGGAGACAGCCGGGAGAGACCCATCTGCATGGTCTCCTCTACGTCTTCAGGAATGGAATATACACACGGACTTGACCTTACAGGTGCTCCTTTTTCAGCCCTCCGCTCTCTGAGACGACGATCAATCTTAATAGAAAGCTCTATGAGTTTATCGAGAGTCTCAGGAGCGGGGTACTGAAGGAGACTGTCTTTTATAGACTCTGATAAGCCGAGGCGAAACTGACTGCGCAGGGCTGGGTCATTCCAGCCACAGTCGTTCGACCAACGGCGAAACTCCGTACAATAAACCTCTGCAGGATTTCTACCCTGTCTGAGAGCGCGCAACTGACTTTCAGCGGACGCCTCTCTATCAGGGTCATCATACAAGAGCCCTAAAGACTCAAAAAAAGCGTCAACTGACAACAATGCCGGATCCTCTGCTCTTAAACCAAATGCCCAGGTCTGAGGATCCCCCTGGAGCAAAGAAATAATAAACCCGACCCGCTGAGATTCAGTACCCGAGGAAGTCGGTCTTAAACGAAAATAAAGTTTACAGGATTCTTTAAAATTAAAAAACTCTTTTCTATCACCAGAAAAACGGTCAGGCAAATGCATCTTTGGTTCAGGGACTACCCTTGGGGAAGCTCGCAAAAGATCTTCCTGCGACTTCACCCGAAGAGAAAGATCCTGAACCATCTGAGTAAGTTCTTGAATCTGGCTGACTAAGAGCTGACCAGGATTTGGCCCTAAACCTGTTGGATTCATGAGGCCGATAAACTCTCACAAAACTGAATGAGAAAAAATTAAACCCCGTTTAATTTTAAGTTTTGGTATGGCCGGTAATAATGTTATGATTCCAGCACTCTGGTCAGAGAAGATCTTATGGCAAGGACTGGAGCACTGGAACGGAATGCTGGGGAAGGGAGCAGGACAGGAAAATAGCCCCTGGCGCCCTAACTCTGTTGTCTCACCCGTGTTGTCAGAAATCCCCTGCGAGACTATGGTTTCTTGAGCCCTTGGCAGCCGCGTTTGAAGGGCGGATTATGTCTGCCCAACTTCGATGCCCCCCGGTCTTAATGAGAGACAAAGGGAAACCCGAGACAGGGTGATAACAAGAGGCCCTCTAACTAAACAACCAGGCCAGGGGCTAAGCAAACTCAAAACTATAATATGTGCGGAGAAACCGCCAGGAAAAAGGACAACCAAAATATCCACTTGTCCAATTCTCCTACCCGGCACCGCCAAGTACCAGAGAGGACTTGTGGAAGCGGAACCCTCCGCAAATGCTCCAAACACAAAATATAAAAGGTAAAGCGGCTGAGCCGCAACACACGGCAGAGCCGCAACTCACGAACACCACTGGATATAAAACGGTGATCAGTCAGGACTCCAGGGAACCAAACGACCTCTTGGGATGAGATGACAACTCCCGAATACCGGACTTCTGCGGACTGGAATGACCGGATACAGCAGGACTGGAAATAGACTCTCAGCAAACAAAGGCAGCATGCAGGAAGCTATTACCGGCGTCTGTGAGAAGCCCTGGGAGTGTATTTAACAAGGAGTCCTCCAATCAGCTGCTAAAGGCTGATTAGAATAAATGCCGTGCAGCTGCCTTGCTGCACGGCCAGAGAGCAGGTGAATATCTTAATTTCCTAAAGCCTAGCAACGGGGAACGCGGTCCGCCAGTGGCGTCCCCGTTGCTAGAGTCCGTGCGGCTCAGCGCGCCCGGCATCTAGCGTTGCTAGGGAGCCGGCGGCTGTACGTGCACGGCGTCTCTAGTTGCTAGGCGCCGGGCCGCGCAGACCATCAAGCGGACCCCGGCGCCTAACAGTATGACTCCCAAAAACAACAACCGCGTCATTGGGACCAACTGCGATTTTGGCAAGTTTAGGAGCCAACCATGTTGTTGAAGAACTGTCAGGGAGAGTAGATGTTTTGCACCAACTGGTCCCTGGATCTCGCCTTTATCAGGAGATCATCCAAGTACGGGATAATTGTGACTCCTTGCTTGCGAAGGAGAACCATAATTTCCGCCATCACCCTGGTGAAAATCCTCGGAGCCGTGGACAGACCAAACGGCAATGTCTGAAATTGGTAATGACAATCCTGAATTGCAAACCTTAGGTAGCTTGAGGCAGTGGCTAAATGGGAACATGTAAGTAGGCATCCTTTATGTCTACCAAAACCATGAAATCTCCGTCCTCCGGACTGGAGATCACTGCCCTGAGAAATTCCATCTTGAAATTGAATTTCTTTAGGAAGAAATTGAGGGATTTCAGATTTAAGATTGGTCTGACTGAGCCGTCCGGCTTCGGGACCACGAAGAGGCTTGAATAAAAACATTCTCCCTGCTGACTAAGGCCAATTTGAACAATCGGTGAGGGGGAACGTCTTGAAAGTGAAACCCCAGTTTGTACCCTTGGGACACTATTTGTAAAACCCACGAGTCCAGGTCCGAATGAATCCAGAACTGACTGAAGAGTTTTAGACGTGCCCCCACTGGTGTGGGCTCCTGCAAGAAAGCCCCAGTGTCATGCAGTGGATTTGGCAGAAGCAGAGGACAATCTCTGGTCCTGCGATCTTGAAGAGGCTACAGACATCTTCCTTTTCCTTCCTCTACCTGCAAAGAAAGGGGAATCTTAACTTCTTGCATATCTATTGGGCCAAAATGACTGCGGTAGATAATGATGCGTCTTCATCCGTTGAGAGGGAACATAGGGCAAGAGGGTTGACTTACCATTGAAATGAGGATGCATCTTGCTGCCTTTCCAATGAAGCAAGTTTAATTTAGTAATAGATGAAAAACCATCCTTACAAAGGTGTTAATCAGAGACTTGGCTTTGTGGACACTTTTCAGAGAACAAATTTGTTAGCATAAAAATAAAGCCAGAAAATGAAGAGCTGTTTAATCACTCAATTGGATTTTTCTGCCAGCATATTTTTTTTCTCTGCAACCCACTGCTAAATTGTGCTTCCTAGCTGTTTTTATAAAATCACTGAATCAAATCTAACTCTGATTACATCAGAGAAGGCCAGGTACCCTACACCATAACAGGGGGTTTGAAATTTTGACTTGTCTACTTAAATATCACCAAAATCTGATCACAAGTTTAATTACGTCCCTGGGTGGGATTGAACCACCAACCTTTTGGTTAATAGCCGAACACACTAACCGATTGCGCCACAGAGACACTTTGCAAAAAGTACATACTGACAAAGGCTAATAGGCATACATCTAGAACGTTTCCTAGAAAAACATTAAAAAATCAATAATCTGGAGAGTTTTTGTAAGATGTTTCTTCCATCAACCAACGAAGAAACACATTGGTACTTTCCCATGATGAGTGAGTGCTTCAGGATCTCTTGCACTTACATGTGCAGCAGAGTACTGCAATGGAAGCATGCTGGACCCATAACCCAGGGGTAGGCAGATTGAAACTATCCTTTGCTATATGCATTTTTTTTGTTAATTTAAGTAATCAAAACTGGGATTGATATTTTTGCTCTTTTATTTTTACTTAAAGTACAATAACTTTTACCATTTTAATTTGTTTTAATAGTACAGGTTGAGTATCCCTTATCCAAAATGCTTGGGACCAGAGGTATTTTGGATAACGGATTTTTCCGTATTTTGGAATAATTAGATACCATAATGAGATATCATGGTGATGGGACCTAAATCTAAGCACAGAATACATTTATGTTACATATACACCTTATACACACAGCCTGAAGGTAATTTTTGCCAATATTTTTTATAACTTTGTGCATTAACCAAAGTGTGTGTACATACACACAATTCATTTATGTTTCATATACACCTTGTATACACAGCCTGAAGGTCATTTAATACAATATTATTAATAACTTTGTGTATTAAACAAAGTGTGTGTAAACTGAGCCATCAAAAAACAAAGATTTCACTATCTCACTCTCACTCAAAAAAGTCTGTATTTCGGAATATTCCGTATTTCGGAATATATGGATATGGGATACTCAACCTGTATATTGACAGTATAGTTTTCTTTCAAAAATCCACTTAATTTTCTTTACCCTGTTATTAAAATGGTAATTGACAAAAACAAACTACATTGTCACCAGAAGAGCAATACAAAATGTACAAGTGATATATTAAAATCATCTTTCCAGCTTGAATTTCAATGATGCATTGGGGCAACAATTTTGTGAGAAACATCTTCACCCTTAAATAAAGATTTTCGTAATTCCTTACCTGTGTGCTAATTAGATATCACCTTGTTTTCACATTAAACAGACTTCCACATGAGAAAGCAGCAAGGATGCAGTGGCGTTAATGTTTCCTGGTGTCAACCTGTATTATTTCAGTAGACATTGAAATGAGGATGCATCTTGCTGCCTTTCCAATGAAGCAAGTTTAAATTAGCAATCGGTGAAAAACCATCCCTACAAAGGTGTTAATCAGAGACTTGGCTTTGTGGACACTTTTCAGAGAACAAATTTGTTAGCATAAAAATAAAGCAAGAAAATTAAGAGCTGTTTAATCACGCAATTTGATTTTTTTGCCAGCATATTTCTTTTTCTCTGCAACCCACTGCTAAATTGTGCTTCCTAGATGTTTTTATAAAATCACTGAATCAAATCTAACTCTGATTACATCAGAGAAGGCCAGGTACCCTAAACCATAACAGGGGGTATGAAATTTGACTTGTCTACTTAAAGATCACCAAAATCTGATAACAAGGTCAATTACGTCCCTGGGTGGGATTGAACCACCAACCTTTTGGTTAATAGCCGTACACACTAACTGATTGCGCCACAGAGACACTTTGCAAAAGTCCATACTGACAAAGGCTAATAAGCATTCATCTAAAACGTTTCCTAGCAAAACTTTAAAAAGTCAATAATCTGGAGAGTTTTTGTAAGATGTTTCTTCCATCAACCAACGAATAAACACATTGGTACTTTCCCATGATGAGTGAGTGCTTCAGGATCTCTTGCACTTACATGTGCAGCAGAGTACTGCAATGGAAGCATGCTGGACCCATAACCCAGAGGTAGGCAGATTGAAACTATCCTTTGCTATATGCATTTTTTTTTGTTAATTTAAGTAATCAAAACTGGGATTGATATTTTTGCTCTTTTATTTTTACTTAAAGTACAATAACTTTTACCATTTTAATTTGTTTTAATAGTATATTGACAGTATAGTTTTCTTTCAAAAATCCACTTAATTTTCTTTACCCTATTATTAAAATGGTAATTGACAAAAAAAACTACATTGTCACCAGAAGAGAAATACAAAATGTACAAGTGATATATTAAAATCATCTTTCCAGCTTGAATTTCAATGATGCATTGGGGCAACAATTTTGTGAGAAACATCTTTACCCTTAAATAAAGATTTTCGTAATTCCTTACCTGTGTGCTAATTAGATATCACCTTGTTTTCACATTAAACAGACTTCCACATGAGAAAGCAGCAAGGATGCAGTGGCGTTAATGTTTCCTGGTTTCAACCTGTATTATTTCAGTAGACATTGAAATGAGGATGCATCTTGCTGCCTTTCCAATGAAGCAAGTTTAATTTAGTAATAGGTGAAAAACCATCCCTACAAAGGTGTTAATCAGAGACTTGGCTTTGTGGACACTTTTCAGAGAACAAATTTGTTAGCATAAAAATAAAGCCAGAAAATGAAGAGCTGTTTAATCAGTCAATTGGATTTTTCTGCCAGCATATTTTTTTTCTCTGCAACCTACTGCTAAATTGTGCTTCCTAGCTGTTTTTATAAAATCACTGAATCAAATCTAATTACATCAGGGAAGGCCAGGTACCCACACCATAACAGGGGGTTTGAAATTTTGACTTGTCTACTTAAATATCACCAAAATCCGATCACAAGGTCAATTACATCCCTGGGTGGGATTGAACCACCAACCTTTTGGTTAATAGCCGAACACACTAACCAATTGCGCCACAGAGACACTTTGCAAAAAGTACATACTGACAAAGGCTAATAAGCATTCATCTAGAACGTTTCCTAGAAAAACTTTAAAAAGTCAATAATCTGGAGAGTATTTGTAAGATGTTTCTTCCATCAACCAACGAAGAAACACATTGGTACTTTCCCATGATGAGTGAGTGCTTCAGGATCTCTTGCACTTACATGTGCAGCAGAGTACTGCAATGGAAGCATGCTGGGCCCATAACCCAGAGGTAGGCAGATTGAAACTATCCTCTGCTGTATGCATTTTTTTTTAATTAAAGTAATCCAAAATTGGGATTGATATTTTAGCTCTTTTATTTTTACTTAAAGTACAATAACTTTTACCATTTTAATTTGTTTAATAGTATATTGACAGTATTGTTTTCTTTCAAAAATCAACTTAATTTTCTTTACCCTATTATTAAAATGGTAATTGACAAAAACAAACTACATTGTCACCAGAAGAGCAATACAAAATGTACAAGTGATATATTAAAATCATCTTTCCAGCTTGAATTTCAATGATGCATTGGGGTAACGATTTTGTGAGAAACATCTTCACCCTTAAATAAAGATTTTCTTAATTCCTTACCTGTGTGCTAATTAGATATCACCTTGTTTTCACATTAAACAGACTTCCACATGAGAAAGCAGCAAGGATGCAGTGGCGTTAATGTTTCCTGGTGTCAACCTGTATTATTTCAGTAGATATTGAAATGACGATGCATCTTGCTGCCTTTCCAATGAAGCAAGTTTAATTTAGTAATAGGTGAAAAACCATCCCTACAAAGGTGTTAATCAGATACTTGGCTTTGTGGACACTTTTCAGAGAACAAATTTGTTAGCATAAAAATAAAGCCAGAAAATGAAGAGCTGTTTAATCACTCAATTGGATTTTTTTGCCAGCATATTTTTTTTCTCTGCAACCCACTGCTATATTCACCATGCAGTATATTGTGTGAATATAGAAGTGTTGGCTGTGTTATGTATTAGAGTAATTATTGCAGCTCCCAGCTAAAATTGCCACAATGTAATTTAGTGACAAGCTGCAGAGATTAACCCTTTCTGTGGCTGCTGCACAACCTCTATTTATATCGCTGAATTCAATTAGGGAGATGTTCTCACCCCGCGAGCAAGCGCAGGTATATGCCACACTTAAATGTATGGGTATGGTCTCCATAAAATGAGCGTAGCCTTGCAGGCAAAGACTACCTTACACCCCAGTTCTTGACCCTGCACCAACAGACCTCGGCCACCACAGGGAAAAAAGTACAGTAATTTCCACCATGTTAAGCCCCACACATTAATGCCCTTTGGAACATATTATGTCACTCACCACAATATCTGTGATACACTATGCCCTACAGTAAAGCTTCTAATTACTTTTACAAAAACTGCTCAATGCCAAGAGTTTCACGTGCTGGGTGTCATGCTCATTGCCAGGGGTTTCACTCTCTGGGTGTCATGCTCATTGCCAGGGGGAACGCAGTAGGAGGTGTTATATAGTAAGCACCACTATGGCATAGTATATAGCATTATATATATTGTGAGCACTGGTGATGTTGAGTGCAGTAGAGCTGCTGCTGGGTAATTACAATTTACTACAACCACCAATATATTCTGCTGCACTATATATATGCAAAGCTAATTCTGCTGGGTAATTACAATTGACTACAACCACCAATATATTCTGCTGCACTATATCTATATTTGCAAAGCTAATTCTGCTGGGTAATTACAATTGACTACAACCACCAATATATTCTGCTGCACTATATCTATATATGAAAAGCTAATTCTGCTGAGTAATTACAATTGACTACAACCACCAATATATTCTGCTGCACTATATCTATATATGCAAAGCTAATTCTGCTGGGTAATGCAAATTGAAACAATATTGCATAGTATGTGATTTTTAAGTACTTTTTTAAAGTTTTGAATGATATAGACCCAGTTTAATCTTTGTGGAATGCCTGGTTGTTGTTTTTAAGGTAATTTATTGCCTGGCATTTGAGGGGGTGGGGTGTGGTTACAGATTTCAATTATTGGTTTCACTTGTAATAGTCTTCTACTTAAGTCCAATGGTGTAGGCTGTGCAAAGCCATTTGGCTGTGCATTTATTGATCCAAGCGTGCATTTTTATCAAAGCGTGATAAAATTGACACATAACAGCAGCGTTCAATCAGCGTTAATTTATCTTCAGCTGATATCGATTGTGAATTGACGTTTCTTCTCTTCTTCTCACCTACAGGTAATTACAATTGACTACAACCACCAATATATTCTGCTGCACTATATCTATATATGCAAAGCTAATTCTGCTGGGTTATGCAAATTGAAACATTATTGCATAGTATGTGATTTTGAAGTACTTTTTTAAAGTTTTGAATGATATAGACCCAGTTTAATCTTTGTGGAATGCCTGGTTGTTGTTTTTAAGGTAATTTATTGCCTGGCATTTGAGGGGGTGGGGTGTGGTTACAGATTTCAATTATTGGTTTCACTTGTAATAGTCTTCTACTTAAGTCCAATGGTGTAGGCTGTGCAAAGCCATTTGGCTGTGCATTTATTGATCTAAGCGTGCATTTTTATCAAAGCGTGATAAAATTGACACATAACAGCAGTGTTCAATCAGCGTTCAATCGAAGTGAAAAAGAAGGAAAACAGAAGCACACCAATCTAACAAAACAAAGAAAACTGAAGAACTAATAACAAATGTGAGTCACTTACTCCTCAGATCACTCACCTCCTGATTGTTGCATCTGATTACATAGCACAGAACTACCTTACTTGGACATTTCATAAACCATCCATTTCACCTACAAATGCCTGTATCTGTATTATTGTAATTTTGTTTTATAAGCACAGCTGCACCAATGCAATTTTACCTGCAAACACTTAAAACATCTAACATAATTACCATTGCTTCTTAAACCTCTCACAATCCTTTCATTTCTTACACTCCAAATACATTTCTGCACCCACTTTATCTACGCTTTTGACTCATTTCATACTAAATCTACACCCCTTGAGCCTACACTGCTTTTCTCACCTGCATTTCTGCAATTCTTCTGCTCGGATTGCCTTACAGTCTCCTCTCCTACTTCCACTACTTCAACCTATTTACCTACTTAACACTATGTCAAGGTTTTCTTATACTCCCCACATCACTCAGTGTCTACCTAATAATGTATCTTTATCCTTCCCCACTAGTCTCCTCCACCTCCTCCTCTCTCCCCTCCTCTGTCTCCCCTCCATCCCTCTGTTTCCTTCCACCACCTTTCCTGTTACCCCACTTTCATTCACCTCTGCCCCATGGTCCTGCTACCCCACAACTCAGCCCTGCTCCCTCTCTCCCTTCCCTGTCACCTCCCCACACCCCCATCCACATCACACTGACCTCCCTCCCTGCCCACCTCCTGCAGTTTCCCCTCCTAGCTCAGGCACCCGTACCATCACTACTCTCTCATCATCCCTGCCCTCAAAGTTAATCCCACCTCATCGCTACAGCAACCCTGAAAATCTAATTCACATCTCTCCCACAAACTCATACCCCCTATCCTGTGCCCTCTGGAATGCCAAATCTGTTTGTAACAAACTGGTCCCCACTCATGACCTTTTCATTTCCAACTCCCTACACCTACCTACTAGCCATTACTGAAACTTGGATTATGCCCTCTGACACTACTTCTGCTGCTGCTCTCTCTGCTGGGGGCCTTACATTCACACACACACCCCGACCTGGGGGTCGCCATGGGGGTGGTGTTGGGGTCCTTTTACCTTCTAGTTACTCCTACCAACTCATACCACCAGAACCATCCCTTATATTCTCTACATTTGAGGTCCACGCCATATGCCTCTTCCAACCAGTCAATCTTAGAGTAGCTGTCATTTACCGCCCCCCTGGCACTGCTTCCAAATTCATCGACAACTTTGCTTCCTGGCTTCCTCACTTCCTCTCTTCTGACATTCCCACCATTATCCTAGGCGATTTCAACATCCCTATTGACATCCCCACACAATCCCCTGCCTCTAAACTCCTTAACCTCACCTCTTCACTTGGTCTCTCCCAGTGGACCTCCTCACCCTCCCATGTGAATGGGAGCTCACTGGATCTGGTCTTCACTCACGCTGTGATATTTCTGATTTTTCCAACTCCCCATTTCCCCTCTCTGACCACCACCTGCTCTCCTTCAACCTATCTCTCTCGACTTCCCCATCTCTACCTCCTAAGGCTACCATCACTAAGCGTAACATTGAAGCTATTGACACCACATTCCTTTCCTCTCTGTTTGACTCACTTCTCTCTCCTATTCTCTCTCTCTCATGCCCTGAACAAGCCACTTCCACATACAATGCTTCCCTTACTTCTGCTCTTGACTCTGTTGCTCCACCAACCACTATTCACCCTTGCAAATTAACACCTCAACCCTGGCACACCAAATGCACCAGATATCTGCAAAAATGCTCATGTACTGCTGAGCGACACTGGAGAAAATCACGCTCTAAGGCAGACTTCCTCCATTTCAAACTTATGCTCTCATCCTTCAGTGCTGCCCTTTCTCTTGCTAAACAGTCATACTCCAAGAACGTAATCTCCTCCCAGTCTTCCAACCCCCGGCGCCTCTTTGCCACTCTCAACTCACTCCTCTGCCCACCTCCACCTCGTCTCCCTTCCTCACTCTCTGCTCTTGACTTTGCCACTTACTTCACATCCAAAATTGACTCCATACGTCAGGACATCACATCACACCAGACTATCAGTAACCAGCCTTCTCCCATCCCTTACCAACCCTCCCCATCCCTCGCACCAACTCTGTCATCTTTCTCCCATGCATCTGGAGAGGAAGTCATGGCCCTCATTCATTCCTGTCCCCTCACCACCTCCCCACTTGACCCTATCCCCTCCCGCCTCCTTTGCCACCTCTCTTCTTCTGCTTGTTCCCATCTTTCCCACCTTCTCAATCTCTCCCTCTCATCAGGCACTGTCCCCCTCTGCCTTCAAGCACGCTCTCATCTCTCCTATTCTTAAAAAACCTACCCTTGATCCAAACACTCTCTCCAACTACCGACCCATCTCTCTCCTCCCTTTTGCCTCCAAACTTCTTGAGCGTATTGTCTACAACCGCCTTACTTCCTTTCTTTCCTCACACTCACTGCTTGACCCATTCCAGTCTGGCTTCCGTCCTCTCCACTCCACTGAAACTGCCCTTACAAAAGTATGCAATGACCTCCATGCTGCTAAATCTAAGGGACACTACTCTCTACTTATTCTACTTGATCTCTCTGCTGCTTTTGACACTGTGGACCATCCTCTCCTACTGCAAATCCTTCACTCCATTGGTCTGCGTAACACTGCCCTCTCTTGGTTGTCGTCCTACCTTTCTGACCATTCATTCTCTGTCTCCTCTCATGACTCCACCTCCCCCTCACTTCCACTAACTGTAGGGGTACCCCAAGGTTCTGTCCTTGGTCCTCTTCTCTTCTCTCTCTATACGTCCTCACTAGGTAAGCTCATTAGTTCTTTTGGTTTCCAATATCATCTCTATGCTGATGACACTCAAATCTATCTTTCCTCTCCAGACCTCTCCCCTACTCTCCTCACTCGTATCTCCAACTGTCTCTCTGCTATCTCTTCCTGGATGTCCCAGCGCTTTCTTAAACTTAACATGTCTAAGACCGAGCTGATCATCTTCCCTCCCTCCCGCATAATCTCACCTCCTACAATCTCATTATCTATTGATGGCACTACTATCTCCTCTACCCCCCAAGCGCGCTGTCTTGGAGTAATCCTTGACTCCTCCCTCTCCTTCAAACCACACATTCAGCACCTCTCACAAACCTGCCGTTTTCATCTAAAAAATATTTCCAGGATCAGACCCTTTCTGACCCAGGATGCTACTAAGACTCTTATCCACTCACTGGTCATCTCCAGACTGGACTGCTGTAATCTCTTCCTGACTGGCATTCCTAACAAATACCTCTCTCCACTCCAATCTATCCTCAATGCTGCTGCCCGGCTCATTTTCCTCACCAAACGCACTACGTCCACCTCTCCTCTCTTACTAGTCCTTCACTGGCTCCCCTTCCCTTTCAGAATCCATTTCAAGCTTCTCACACTTGCTTACAAAGCCCTCACCCACTCCTCTCCCATCTACATCTCTGATCTTATCTCGCTTTACACTCCCACCCGTCCTCTTCGCTCTGCTAATGCACACCGACTCTCCTGCCTACGGATTACTTCCTCCCACTCCTACCTCCAAGATTTTTCACGTGCTGCACCACTTCTCTGGAATTCCCTACCTCTCCCCCTCAGACTCTCCACCTCTCTACAAAACTTCAAACGGGCTCTCAAGACCCACTTCTTCACCAAACCCAGCCAAATCTCATCCTAAACCTCTGTTCCATGCTCTCTATGTACCCCATCTGTCTCACCCCTGTCTGTCTACCCCTCCCTTTTAGAATGTAAGCTCTCACGAGCAGGGCCCTCTTCCCTCATGTGCTTACTCTTTTCTTACTTTAATAATCTTCAGCTGCACCAAATTCAGCAGTCTTCTGCCACCTGATACTTATTCCAGTGTCATCTGCTGATGTAGCTATGTTTATTTACCCTGTACTTGTCCTATATTGTCGTCAACTGTAAGTTGCTGTTTTCCTGTTTGATTATTTGTTTATGTACTCTGTAATTGGGCACTGCGGAACCCTTGTGGCACCATATAAATAAAGGATAATAATAATAATAAATAATATAATATATAGCAGTACGGTACAGTAGGCCACTGCTCTACCTACCTCTGTGTCGTCAAGTATACTATCCATCCATACCTGTGGTGCATTTTAGAAAAAAACATGTCTCGGCAGAGCAATCTATAAATCCATCATTTTTCAGACAGCAACAGTGGGTATTGTAATAGTCACCCAATCCATCACTTTTATAGGGTTACATGCACCCACATGCTACAGCCTGTCTCAATAATTTTACTGTCACGCTGTGTGTGTTTGTGTTTTTATTTGGGTATTTTTTGTTGTTGTAGAACTACAGGTACCAGCAAGCCCGTTATTTCCCCGCCTGCTGGTACTTGAGGTTCTCCAAGTACCAGCAAGCGTGGGAGGCTTGCTGGGCCTTGTAGTTCCACAACGAAAAAACAATATTCTTTTTTTACACACATGGCTATCAGCCCGACACCCACCACCCAGGGGTGCTGGGGACAGCCTCAGGCTTCACCCCTGGCCCTTGGGTGCCTCGAGGGGAGGAACCTCTTGATTTAAGGGGTCCCCACTCCTCCAGGGAACCCCGGCCAGGGGTGACTAGTTGGAGGGGTAATGCCAGGGCCGCAGGGACCTACATAAAAGTGTCCCCCGGCTGTGGCATTATCTCTCTGGCTAGTGGAGCCTGGTGCTGGTTTTAAAAATATGGGGGACCCCTACATCTATTGTCCCACGTATTTTTGGAAACTGGACCGGTCTAAGAGCCCGGTGCTGGTTGTCTAAATACGGGGAACCCCTGTCCAATTTTTCCCACAGTATTTAAATAACCAGGACCGGCTCAAAGAGCCCGAGGCTGGTTATACTAAGGAGGGGGGACCTCACGCATTTTTTTTAACCCATTCAGACCCTTCTCCTTTAAGTTAATGGAAGCCCTGGACAACAAAATTGCATTCATGTCCTCCTCCCTCACCCTTCCCAGTCCCAAACACTCATTTTTTTTTTCTTTAAAAATTTATAATATATAACGAGAACAATGAGCAGGCAGGCAGCGGGCATTGGCGGCATCGGACTGAGATAGAAATTAGTGGTGGAGGGCTGGGTCAGTTGATTGTGGGCGAGTTTGTAAGCCATTGGCGGTGGCAGCGGGTATCGGCTCAGAGGCAGTAGCGGGCATTGGCTAAGGTTCATCGGCAGGATTCGGCGGACATTATGGCTGTAGTGCCTCACTAGCCACTGACCTCACCGCACGCCACTGTGGGACAGATGTAACATGCAGAGAGAGGTAGATTTGGGAGGGGGAATGTCCTAGCATAACTGTTAATTGCAGTGTAATACTGTAATTCAGCTGTGCAGCATTTGTGGCTAAATGTCAAAGAAGCCAGTATTTACCCTGCATGCAAAACAATAAATGTATTTGAACATACCTCCCAACTATCCCAATTTTTGCAGGACAGTCACTTTTTTGGGGAATGTCCAGCTAACCCAAACAACCCCCCCCCCCTTCCCATGGGGAAGGGGGGGGGGTGGAAGGCTCCCTGTAGCTTGTTGCTCTGCAAATATGCACATTGTGGGTAATTCAGACCTGATCGCTAGGGTGTGTTTTTTGCATCCCTGTAATCAGGTAGTTGTCGCCTACAGCGGAAGGGAAAATTTGCTGTGCAGGTGTGTGATCACATGTGCACAAGAGCTGCACAGCTCAGCACTTACTCAGCCATTGAGGTGACGTCACAAATCCTCCCACAAAACGCCGGGTCCCTCCAGTGTTTTTCCGGACACTCCCTAGAAACATTCAGTTGCCACCCACACAAACACCCTCTTCTTGTCAATCTTCTTGTGATCTCCGGACCGTCGCACTTACACATTGTGGCGCATACGCATGTGCAGTGCAAACCAGATTGCCCGCTGGGTGAAAATAAATTGAAGCGATCTGGTCTGAATAAGCCTCAATCTCTATTCACGGGAGACAGAGGGGCTGGGGCATGGCCAGCAGCTCACAGAGCACCTATAATGACAAAAATGGGAGACATGGCTCATGATCGCGATATACCTGCGAAGGTACGCCCTCTACTGATTGACAGGCAGAGGCATTCGCATTTTCTGCGGGGCACCCGGAGAAAATGTAGGCACACGCACAGGATGGACCCTGCGTATATGCCCCCATCCTCTTCATAGTTTTTGCGGTTGGAACGCGTATTACGATCCAAACTGAATTAGGCCCTATGTCTTATATACACGAGCAGTGTGAAAACATCAATCGATGGGGGTAATTCCAAGTTGATCGCAGCAGGAATTTTGTTAGCAGTTGGGCAAAACCATGTGTACTGCAGGGGAGGCAGATATAACATGTGCAGAAAGAGTTAGATTTGGGTGAGTTATTTTGTTTCTGTGCAGGGTAAATACTGACTGCTTTATTTTTACACTGCAAATTAGATTGCAGATTGAACACACCACACCCAAATCTAACTCTCTCTGCACATGTTAAATCTGCCTTCCCTGCAGTGCACATAGGTGGTCATTCCGAGTTGTTCGCTCTGTAATTTTCTTCGCATCGCAGCGATTTTCCGCTTAATGCGCATGCGCAATGTTCACACTGCGACTGCGCCAAGTAAATTTGCTATGCAGTTAGGAATATTACTCACGGTTTTTTCATCGTTCTGGTGATCGTAATGTGATTGACAGGAAGTGGGTGTTTCTGGGCGGAAACAGGCCGTTTTAGGGGCGTGTGGGAAAAAATGCTACCGTTTCTGGGAAAAACGCGGGAGTGGCTGGAGAAACGGAGGAGTGTCTGGGCGAACGCTGGGTGTGTTTGTGACGTCAAACCAGGAACGACAAGCACTGAACTGATCGCACTGGCAGAGTAAGTCTCGAGCTACTCAGAAACTGCACAGAGATGTCTTATCGCAATATTGCAAATCTTTCGTTCGCAATTTTAAGATGCTAAGATTCACTCCCAGTAGGCGGCAGCTTAGCGTGTGCAATGCTGCTAAAAGCAGCTTGCGAGCGAACAACTCGGAATGAGGGCCATGGGGGGTAATTCTGAGTTGATCGCAGCAGGATTTTTGTTAGCAGTTGGGCAAAACCATGTGCACTGCATTTACGAACAGATGATTTTTTATATAAATTTTAAAATGTTAGTAAATGTGTGTTTTTTTTTCAACCTGGAAGCCCAACATCGATTAAGATCGATCTTAAATAGACCCCTGGGTTTTAAGGATAACCATGGTTGAGTCCAATGGTTAATTCACATTGACCGAAGTTCTAATTAAGTCACCTGTGCTCAAGCATGATATCCTTAAAATCTGGATTGCAATGACAGCATTTTGGAACTATGCCTAAGGGTTTAATTTTTACATTTATCCACTGACAAATCTACCTACAATATCCCTGTAACTGTTATGATTACAGTATTTCACTAAATAATTTAATTTGCTGAACCTTCTGTAAAAAGAAATATTAAGCTGCTGTAATTCCCAGATGCAGCAAATTTGTTAGCTAGTGGGCAAAACCATGTGCACTGCAGGGTTGGGGGGGGGGGCAGATATAACATTTGCAGAGAGATTTAGGTGGGCTATATTGTTTGTGTGCAGGGTAAATACTGGCTGTTTTGTTTTTACACTGCAATTTAGATTTCAGTTTGAACACACCGCACCAAAATCTAACTCTCCCTGCACATATTATACACCCCCCCCCCCCCTGCAGTGTACATTGGCCCTCATTCCGAGTTGTTCGCTCACAAGGCGAATGTAGCAGAGTTACACACGCTAAGCCGCCGCCTACTGGGAGTGAATCTTAGCTTCTTAAAATTGCGACCGACGTACGCGCAATATTGCGATTACAAACGAGTTAGCAGTTTCTGAGTAGCTTCAGACTTACTCTGCCTGTGCGATCAGTTCAGTGCTTTTCGTTCCTGGCTGACGTCATAAACACACCCAGCGTTCGCCCAGGCACTCCCACCGTTTCTCCGGCCACTCCTGCGTTTTTTCCGGAAACGGTAGCGTTTCCAGCCACACGCCCCTAAAACGCCGTGCATCCGCCCAGTAACACCCATTTCCTGTCAATCACAATGCGAACGTCGGAGCGATGAAAATGCCGTGAGTAAACTTACTTTCATCATAGTAAAGTTACTTGGCGCAGTCGCAGTGCGAACATTGCGCATGCGCACTAAAAGAATTCTCACTGCGATGCGATGAAAATCTCCGAGCGAACAACTCGGAATGAGGGCCATGGTTTTAGCTAATAAATTTGCTGCTGTGATCAGATCTGAGTTAAGCCCTATGTATTTGGCACTGGCAAAGGGTTAGAGGCCTTGCTGTAGAGCTCACACCTTTCTTATCATGCATTGTAATATTTCCTATGTCCTGATGTTGTGCTCTCTGCTCCATCCAAGTAAACAGCAATGTAGCATGGCTATCAAAGAGCGTGAAGATTGCAGATTTCCTGGGATTAATGCTAAGGAATGCTATTCCAGAGGCTGCTGCTTTAATTCAAGTGTCACTGGGGTTAAATGGTGTTTTTACCTTAAAAACACAGGTAGAGTATATAGTACAGTGGTAAAGTGGGAGCATGTAGTGCTATTGATTACAGATTTGATGGAGCTTAAACATGGATAAGGTCCATGGCTCTAAGAGTTTATCTTGTGTATCCTTTATTCTTAGTCATGGTCAGATAAGATTAGAAAATACCATTTAAGTGGAAATTTCCTGTTAGCTGTTTTTCAGTTTGCTCAACTGTCTGATTAACTGGTCCTAAAAAAGGACCAAAGGAGCTAAATTGCCCTGTGATCTAGCTAAATTGCCCCAGTTAAAAAAAAAAAAAAACTAAGCTGCTGTAATTCCTGGATGTTTCCTTACTGCATCAACAGGAAGTGACAAGAAACAATGTAATGTGGAACCGTACAGCAGAAGGGATTGCGGCTACCCCACAATAAGTGCAGCGGAATGTAAGAAGAGGAATTGTTGCTTTGACTGCAGCATTCCCGGGGTTAACTGGTGTTTCTTCAAGTCACAAGGTATGGAGCTGCTGTATAGTTACTCGCAAGTCAGTAGTTGTATGATGCTCACACCTGTTAAACTGGATACACACAGAATGCCCTACACAGGGGGTGAAATGAGCGCCCCCCCCCCACCCCCCGTACGCTCAGCACACATCACGCTGTGCTGAGCGGGGGCAGAGATGTGTGCTGAGCAGTTCGCTCAGCACACATCTCTCCCCAAAATCGGGCCGTGAATACGGACCTTTAAACTGGATCCACACTTAGATTATCTGTCAAATTTTTTTTTTCTAGTTGAAACAAAATTATGCTAATATGTGGCAGCAAATGACAATTGACCATTTGCTCACAAACACTGGAAAACATCCAAAAATGGTCATTTAGATAAATTGGTTAAATCCATTTCATTTAGCTAATTTATCCAAACTACCTTTATTGTATCTCTGTGGGTGAATGATGTGTGGGTCAGTGTTGAGGGTGGTGGAAGAGATGGGTAATAGGCACAGCAGGGTGTGGACAGTCAAATAGTGTGCTTAGAGGTTCAGAGTCATTGTATGAGACTCTGGCAACAGTGACTTGATGAGTCTGGTGTCCATAGGGTGGGACGCATTAACCTTTTTATGCTATTGAAATAGTTCTCCTCCTGACCGACGCAGTTCCTTGCTCCGAGGTTGGTGTATTGTCCTGTTGCAGCGCCTCTCCACTGTGGTCACAGTGAGCTGTGTGGTGTTGCTGGCGCATGCCAATCTCCCCCCAACCTCCCTCTTGCATTTCAGACCTACGTACGCATGATGGGATCTTGTATGATATGCGCGTGTGCTGTAGAGATGAAAGTGGGGGTGAGGAGGCAGATCGTGAGATGGGGAAACTTTGTGGACTGTTAGCGAAGGGGAGCACTGGGCAGTCTGAGTTGCAAAGAGGGCAGCAGAAGAGGTTATTGCATGTGCACTGGTGACAGGTCCATCCTTGGTGGCCAGCCTCAGTGGTAAAGGGGTACATGAGCTAGTGTCCCTTGGCCAGCCATGTACCATGGCCACCTCCCTACCTCCTATATATTCTCCCTGATCTGTCACTTTGTTACGGTCTGCTGCTGGCACTGGTGTATCGTCCTGCAGATGCCGTCTCCGCCCATTGCTGTGACTTCCCCCAGAGTTAGCCACACAGAGTGACAGATCTGGGAAAATATATAGGAGATCATTACTTTCACTTGCAGCCTACCTTATTTTTTGCAGCCTAGCATGCTCCTGACCCCTTCTCTCACTAATACTTATACAACATTCATGAACTCATCTTAAGGTTTCTTTATTATTCAGTCACACTGTCTTGGATCCAAACCATTTCCTGTGGCATTGCAGTCAAACAATTGAGCTATTTACCCTTGCATAGAAAGGTATAATCTAAGCTAGAGAATTCTATTTGGAGCTCACCTTGTACTTTGTGAAGAAATAATCAGCTTTGTGGCTGAGCAGATATATGGAGTGTGTGGCTGCACACTGCATTGATCTGCTGAGTTGCAATGCTAATAATTTTTTTTTTGCAAAGTACCAATAGCTTCATTGTGAAGGTGGAAAGAAGGGTGTTACGGCATGGAATGTACAAACTGCGAGACCCTGCTGGTAGCGCCTTTGTCTATTTAGTAGGAAGGGCACGTAACAGCCGGGGGGCAATGGAGGAAGCCCCTTTAGGGCTGGAGCCCGGCGGCAACTGACTCCGTTGTCTCTGGCAGTTCCGCCCCTGGACTAGAGGAATGGTCAAGAACATGGCAACATTTAATGCCAAAAAATGCAAAATCATACACGTCTCAAAAATGCAAAGGCTAACTATAATATTAAGGACATTATAATGGCAAGAGGAAAGCTATCTAAGTATTACTATTTCAGGTGAGCAATGTAACAAAGCAATAGGAAAGGCAAGTCAGATGCTTGTTTGCATAGGTTAAAGAACCAGTAGCAGAAAAAAGTAATACAGGTTGAGTATCCCATATCCAAATATTCCGAAATACGGAATATTCCGAAATACGGACTTTTTTGAGTGAGACTGAGATAGTGAAACCTTTGTGTTTTGATGGCTCAGTGTACACAAACTTTGTTTAATACTCAAAGTTATTAAAAATATTGTATTAAATGAACTTCAGACTGTGTGTATAAGGTGTATATGAAACATAAATGAATTCTGTGAATGTACACACACTTTGTTTAATGCACAAAGTTATAAAAAATATTGGCTAAAATGACCTTCAGGCTGTGTGTATAAGGTGTATATGAAACATAAATGCCTTCTGTGCTTAGATTTAGGTCCCATCACCATAATATCTCGTTATGGTATGCAATTATTCCAAAATACAGAAAAATCCGATATCCAAAATTCCTCTGGTCCCAAGCATTTTGGATAAGGGATACTCAACCTGTAATGCCACTGTATAGGTCCTTGGTACAGCCACATTTAGAATCCTGTGTTCAGTTCCAGAAGCCATATCTCCAGAAGGCTGTAAATACATTAGGGCAACTAAAATTGTGCATGGCCTACATCACAAAACTTACCTGGAAATACTAAAAAATGTTGATGTGTATAGTTTGGAGAAGGGAAGAGGGAACATACAGTAATAGAAACATTTAAATATATAGGGAGGAATGTAATAGGGTGTGAGAATCAGAAAGTGAGAGATTTTGTGTTTTTTCCTGTTGTTTTTTTTTTTTGTTTGTTTGATTGTTTGTTTTTAAAGTGGCAATCCTTTACATGGCAAAACCAGGTTGATATTTGCCATGTAAAGGATTGCCACCGTGGGCATGTGTAGAAGGGGCACTGCTACTGTTGGCATTATGTGTGTAAGCTGCACTGATATGGTGGTTATGTGTATAAAGGGCACTGCGACTGTGGGTATTATTATTATTATTATTATTATTATTATTACATGCGGTGTAATGACAATAAGATAGTGCTACTGTGTGGCGTATTTTGATTTGGGGTGCTATTGTGTGGCCATGCCCCTTCCTTGTGATACCACACCTTCTTTTTTTAAGGTTCGCACTGTCCCTTTATTAAGTATTGGAGAGAGGGCCCAAATTAATAGTTTGCAGGGAGGCGCCAAACACCCTAGCACTGGCCCTTTGGTAGGGGACAGGATTTGCTTCTGCTTGTGCACATATGTTATGATTGCCAGCCAACAGCACTGGTTTTGCCTATAACACTAACTATAAATATTTTGAATTGGTCCTGGACCACCAATCCAAGGCACCCCTGCAAGTGTCCTGAGGCACCCCAGGGTGCAGTTTGAGAACCACTGGTCTAGTGAGTACCCAGGATAATTATTGTAGCTGGTCTGCGGGTAACAGCTCTCAGATCCACTTCTAGAAAAAATGCAGCAATGTAATTTGAGTGACAAACTGCAGAGATGAACCCTTTCTGTGACTGCTGCACAGGGATCACACAAACTCTATTCATAGGGCTGACTTCACTTAGGGGAGATGTTCTCACCCCGCAAAGAAGTGCGAGTATATACCGCACTTACGGTACCATTGGATTTACAGATATTTTCTTGCAATACACTATGGGGGTCATTCTGAGTTGATCGCTCGCTAGCAGTTTTTAGCAGCCATGCAAACGCATTGTCGCTGCCCACTGGAGAGTGTATATTCACTTTGGAGAAGTGCGAATACTTGAGTAGCAGAGCGCCTGCAAAATCGTTTCAAAATAAGACCAGCACTGTAGTTACACTTCGTGTGCGTTGATTCTAACAACCGAGGGACGGCTTTTGATGTCACACACCCATCCAGCGAATGCCCAGCCACGTCTGCATTTCTTCTGCCACGCCTGCATTTTTCCAAGCACTCCCTGAAAACGGTCAGTTGACACCCAGAAACGCCCTCTTTCTGTCAATCTCCTTGTGGCCTGTTCTGTGATTGGAATAATCGCTAGAACTAGTGCAAAACCACAATGGACTTTGTACCCGTACGATGCGCATGCACATTACGGAGCATGCGCATGCACAGATTAGCCATTTTTTTTCAACTGATTGCTACGCAGCGAACAACGGCAGCAAGCGATCAACTCGGAATGACCCCCTATATACATAGAAACATGGATTTTTACTGCAGAAATTATGGTTAGTTTAGGGGTATCGGTTAGGGTCAACAGAGGTGTAGCTAGGGGTCCAAGCGCCCCTGGCAAAGTAAGGGACTGGCGCCCCCCCTTTCGATAAAGCATTGCAGTCCATTGGCGGTTACCATGTTGGAGCCACAGCAACTGACCCCCTCCCCCACACGCTGCCCTACATCATCGGCTGGGATTCACTGTTGGTGTGAAGCCACTGGGAACATTCTGGTAGCATTAGCAGCAGTCTGTGTCATAGATAGGGAAGGCAGAAGGTTAACTAGCTAATAGCAGTCTGTTGGCAGCAGAGGCTGGGCGGGGGGCTGAGAATGAGCCAACGCTGATCAGTGTTCAGTCTGCTCAGACAAAAATATTTTGTGATCAGGGCTGGTTCTAGACCAAAGGAGCCAATGGCAAAAATTTCCTTTGGCACCCCCCCCCCACACACACACACACACACACCAAAAAAGAACATATCCCAGTTTAACATAACGCTATGTGGTGCAAGGTGTGGAGCTGGTCACTTGTATCAGACCTCTGACATTTGCCTTTTCACCCATATTGCATACTTTTTCTTGCAGGTTGTGTCTTAATTCAAGAAGTGTTCTAAGTACTTCAGCTTAGTATCTTTACTGACCCCTCTTTACCCCACACTACATAACTGACCCCTCTATACCCTACACTACATCACTGACCTTTCTATAACCATCACTGCATTACTGACCCCTCTAGAGATGTGCACTTGAAATTTTTCGGGTTTTGTGTTTTGGTTTTGGGTTCGGTTCCGCGGCCGTGTTTTGGGTTCGACCGCGTTTTGGCAAAACCTCACCGAATTTTTTTTTTCGGATTCGGGTGTGTTTTGGATTCGGGTGTTTTTTTCAAAAAACACTAAAAAACAGCTTAAATCATAGAATTTGGGGGTCATTTTGATCCCAAAGTATTATTAACCTCAAAAACCATAATTTCTACTCATTTTCAGTCTATTCTGAACGCCTCACACCTCACAATATTATTTTTAGTCCTAAAATTTGCACCGAGGTCGCTGGATGACTAAGCTAAGCGACCCTAGTGGCCGACACAAACACCTGGCCCATCTAGGAGTGGCACTGCAGTGTCACGCAGGATGGCCCTTCCAAAAAACACTCCCCAAACAGCACATGACGCAAAGAAAAAAAGAGGCGCAATGAGGTAGCTGTGTGAGTAAGCTAAGCGACCCTAGTGGCCGACACAAACACCTGGCCCATCTAGGAGTGGCACCGCAGTGTCACGCAGGATGGCCCTTCCAAAAAACACTCCCCAAACAGCACATGACGCAAAGAAAAAAAGAGGCGCAATGAGGTAGCTGTGTGAGTAAGATAAGCGACCCTAGTGGCCAACACAAACACCTGGCCCATCTAGGAGTGGCACTGCAGTGTCACGCAGGATGGCCCTTCCAAAAAACACTCCCCAAACAGCACATGACGCAAAGAAAAAAAGAGGCGCAATGAGGTAGCTGTGTGAGTAAGATAAGCGACCCTAGTGGCCGACACAAACACCTGGCCCATCTAGGAGTGGCACTGCAGTGTCACGCAGGATGGCCCTTCAAAAAAATACTCCCCAAACAGCACATGACGCAAAGAAAAATGAAAGAAAAAAAGAGGTGGAAGATGGAATTGTCCTTGGGCCCTCCCACCCACCCTTATGTTGTACAAACAGGACATGCACACTTTAACCAACCCATCATTTCAGTGACAGGGTCTGCCACACGACTGTGACTGAAATGACGGGTTGGTTTGGACCCCCACCAAAAAAGAAGCAATTAATCTCTCCTTGCACAAACTGGCTCTACAGAGGCAAGATGTCCACCTCATCATCATCCTCCGATATATCACCGTGTACATCCCCCTCCTCACAGATTATCAATTCATCCCCACTGGAATCCACCATCTCAGCTCCCTGTGTACTTTGTGGAGGCAATTGCTGCTGGTCAATGTCTCCACGGAGGAATTGATTATAATTCATTTTAATGAACATCATCTTCTCCACATTTTCTGGAAGTAACCTCGTACGCCGATTGCTGACAAGGTGAGCGGCGGCACTAAACACTCTTTCGGAGTACACACTTGTGGGAGGGCAACTTAGGTAGAATAAAGCCAGTTTGTGCAAGGGCCTCCAAATTGCCTCTTTTTCCTGCCAGTATAAGTACGGACTGTCTGACGTGCCTACTTGGATGCGGTCACTCATATAATCCTCCACCATTCTTTCAATGGGGAGAGAATCATATGCAGTGCCAGTAGACGACATGTCCGACTCCGTAATCGTTGTCAGGTCCTTCAGTCCGGACCAGATGTCAGCATCAGCAGTCGCTCCAGACTGCCCTGCATCACCGCCAGCGGGTGGGCTCGGAATTCTGAGCCTTTTCCTCGCACCCCCAGTTGCGGGAGAATGTGAAGGAGGAGATGTTGACAGGTCGCGTTCCGCTTGACTTGACAATTTTCTCACCAGCAGGTCTTTGAACCCCAGCAGACTTGTGTGTGCCGGAAAGAGAGATCCAAGGTAGGTTTTAAATCTAGGATCGAGCACGGTGGCCAAAATGTAGTGCTCTGATTTCAACGGATTGACCACCCGTGAATCCTTGTTAAGCGAATTAAGGGCTCCATCCACAAGTCCCACATGCCTAGCGGAATCGCTCTGTGTTAGCTCCTCCTTCAATGTCTCCAGCTTCTTCTGCAAAAGCCTGATGAGGGGAATGACCTGACTCAGGCTGGCAGTGTCTGAACTGACTTCACGTGTGGCAAGTTCAAAGGGCAGCAGAACCTTGCACAACGTTGAAATCATTCTCCACTGCGCTTGAGACAGGTGCATTCCACCTCCTATATCGTGCTCAATTGTATAGGCTTGAATGGCCTTTTGCTGCTCCTCCAACCTCTGAAGCATATATAGGGTTGAATTCCACCTCGTTACCACTTCTTGCTTCAGATGATGACAGGGCAGGTTCAGGCATTTTTGGTGTTGCTCCAGTCTTCTGTACGTGGTGCCTGTACGCCGAAAGTGTCCCGCAATTCTTCTGGCCACCGACAGCATCTCTTGCACGCCCCTCTCGTTTTTTAAATAATTCTGCACCACCAAATTCAAGGTATGTGCAAAACATGGGACGTGCTGGAATTTGCCCATATTTAATGCACACACAATATTGCTGGCGTTGTCCGATGCCACAAATCCACAGGAGAGTCCAATTGGGGTAAGCCCTTCCGCGATGATCTTCCTCAGTTGCCGTAAGAGGTTTTCAGCTGTGTGCGTATTCTGGAAACCGGTGATACAAAGCGTAGCCTGCCTAGGAAAGAGTTGGCGTTTGCGAGATGCTGCTACTGGTGCCGCCGCTGCTGTTCTTGCGGCGGGAGTCCATACATCTACCCAGTGGGCTGTCACAGTCATATAGTCCTGACCCTGCCCTGCTCCACTTGTCCACATGTACGTGGTTAAGTGGACATTGGGTACAACTGCATTTTTTAGGACACTGGTGAGTCTTTTTCGGACGTCCGTGTACATTCTCGGTATCGCCTGCCTAGAGAAGTGGAACCTAGATGGTATTTGGTAACGGGGGCACACTACCTCAAGAAATTGTCTAGTTCCCTGTGAACTAACGGCGGATACCGGACGCACGTCTAACACCAACATAGTTGTCAAGGCCTCAGTTATCCGCTTTGCAACAGGATGACTGCTGTGATATTTCATCTTCCTCGCAAAGGACTGTTGGACAGTCAATTGCTTGGTGGAAGTAGTAAAAGTGGGCTTACGACTTCCCCTCTGGGATGACCATCGACTCCCAGCAGCAACAACAGCAGCGCCAGCAGCAGTAGGCGTTACACGCAAGGATGCATCGGAGGAATCCCAGGCAGGAGAGGACTCGTCAGAATTGCCAGTGACATGGCCTGCAGGACTATTGGCATTCCTGGGGAAGGAGGAAATTGACACTGAGGGAGTTGGTGGGGTGGTTTGCGTGAGCTTGGTTACAAGAGGAAGGGATTTACTGGTCAGTGGACTGCTTCCGCTGTCGCCCAAAGTTTTTGAACTTGTCACTGACTTATTATGAATGCGCTGCAGGTGACGTATAAGGGAGGATGTTCCGAGGTGGTTAACGTCCTTACCCCTACTTATTACAGCTTGACAAAGGCAACACACGGCTTGACACCTGTTGTCCGCATTTCTGTTGAAATACTTCCACACCGAAGAGCTGATTTTTTTGGTATTTTCACCAGGCATGTCAATGGCCATATTCCTCCCACGGACAACAGGTGTCTCCCCGGGTGCCTGACTTAAACAAACCACCTCACCATCAGAATCCTCCTGGTCAATTTCCTCCCCAGCGCCAGCAACACCCATATCCTCCTCATCCTGGTGTACTTCAACACTGACATCTTCAATCTGACTATCAGGAACTGGACTGCGGGTGCTCCTTCCAGCACTTGCAGGGGGCGTGCAAATGGTGGAAGGCGCATGCTCTTCACGTCCAGTGTTGGGAAGGTCAGGCATCGCAACCGACACAATTGGACTCTCCTTGTGGATTTGGGATTTCGAAGAACGCACAGTTCTTTGCTGTACTTTTGCCAGCTTGAGTCTTTTCATTTTTCTAGCGAGAGGCTGAGTGCTTCCATCCTCATGTGAAGCTGAACCACTAGCCATGAACATAGGCCAGGGCCTCAGCCGTTCCTTGCCACTCCGTGTGGTAAATGGCATATTGGCAAGTTTACGCTTCTCCTCCGACAATTTTATTTTAGATTTTTGAGTCCTTTTTTTTACTGATATTTGGTGTTTTGGATTTTACATGCTCTGTACTATGACATTGGGCATCGGCCTTGGCAGACAACGTTGCTGGCATTTCATCGTCTCGGCCATGACTAGTGGCAGCAGCTTCAGCACGAGGTGGAAGTCGATCTTGATCTTTCCCTATTTTTGGAACCTCAACATTTTTGTTCTCCATATTTTAATAGGCACAACTAAAAGGCACCTCAGGTAAACAATGGAGATGGATGGATACTAGTATACTTATGGATGACGAGCGACTGCCGACACAGAGGTAGCTACAGCCGTGGACTACCGTACTGTGTCTGCTGCTAATATAGACTGGATGATAATGAGATAAAATTAAAATATATATATATATATATATATATATATATATATATCACACTAGTACTGCAGCCGGACAGGTATATATTATGTAATGACGGACCTGCTGGACACTGTCTGTCAGCACTGCAGACTCCTAAAGTAAGCTACTAGTATCAAGAAGATAGAAAAAAAAAACCACGGGTAGGTGGTATACAATTATGGATGGACGAGCGACTGCCGACACAGAAGTAACTACAGCCGTGGACTACCGTACTGTGTCTGCTGCTAATATAGACTGGATGATAATGAGATAAAATTAAAATATATATATATTATATATCACACTAGTACTGCAGCCGGACAGGTATATATTATGTAATGACGGACCTGCTGGACACTGTCTGTCAGACTCAGCACTGCAGACTCCTAAAGTAAGCTACTAGTATCAAGAAGATAGAAAAAAAAAAACACGGGTAGGTGGTATACAATTATGGATGGACGAGCGACTGCCGACACAGAGGTAGCTACAGCCGTGGACTACCGTACTGTGTCTGCTGCTAATATAGACTGGATGATAATGAGATAAAATTAATATATATATATATATATATATATATCACACTAGTACTGCAGCCGGACAGGTATATATTATGTAATGACGGACCTGCTGGACACTGTCTGCAGAATGCGTTTATAAAAACACCACACGACGAGTGTTTAACTTTTTCAGGCAGACAATCACAATATACTGGTGGTCAGCAGACAATCACAATACTGGTGGTCAGTGTTCACTGGTCAGTCACACTGGCAGTTGCACTCTGGCAGCAAAAGTGTGCACTGTACTTAAAATATGTACTCCTGCTATAACTGCTCCAAAGTCTCCCCCACAATTAAGCTGTGTGAGCAGTGAGCACTCAGCACAGTCAGATAATGATATACAGTATTACATATAATGCAGCACACTGGGCTGAGCACAGATATGGTATGTGACTGTGTCACACTGTGTATCGTTTTTTTTCAGGCAGAGAACGGATTAATTAAACTGGTGGTCACTGGTCACACTATCAGCAGCAAGTAGTACTCCTCCTAATAATATGCTCCCCAAAATTTGTGTCTCTCTCTAGTACTCTAGTCTAAACGGAGAGGACGCCAGCCACGTCCTCTCCCTATCAATCTCAATGCACGTGTGAAAATGGCGGCGACGCGCGGCTCCTTATATAGAATCCGAGTCTCGCGATAGAATACGAGCCTCGCGAGAATCCGACAGCGGGATGATGACGTTCGGGCGCGCTCGGGTTAACCGAGCAAGGCGGGAAGATCCGAGTCGCTCGGCCCCGTGTAAAAAAACCTGAAGTTCGGGCGGGTTCGGATTCCGAGGAACCGAACCCGCTCATCTCTACCCTCTATACAGTACACTGACCTCTATATACCTGCTAGTACATCCCTGATGCCTATATTCCCTAAGCTAAATCCCTGACGCCTCTATTCCCTACGCTACATCCCTGACGCCTCTATTCCCTATGCTACATCCCTGACGCCTCTATACCCTACGCTACATCCCTGATGCCTCTATTCCCTATGCTACATTCCTGATGCCTCTATAACCTACGCTACATCCCTGACGCCTCTATACCCTACGCTACATCCCTGACGCCTCTATACAGTACAATGCATTACTGATCCCTCTAGACCATACATCCTCATTACATCAGAGAGATAGTGAAACACTGGAAAAAATAAGGATAAAGTGGACTACAGAAACTGATGCTCTAAACAAAGGAGAGAGAGAGAGAGAGAAAAGCACAAGGGAAAGTGGGCAATCGGAACACCATAGAGAGAGGAGAGATAGAAATGCCTGAAAAAGTAAAGGGGGTTGGGTATGGCATCCGGCGCTCGGGATTCCAGCAGTCACATGATACCTAATCCTAATCCTAACCCTCTGGGGGGGGGTGGCGGATAGGGCTAACCCTCAGGGGGTGGCAGCTAGGACTAACCCCCCCCCCCTCCTAGTGCCTTCCCTAACACCCCCTCCCCCGGTCCTAACCCTCCCTCCAATACTCACCTTCGGGATGTTGGCTGTCTGTGTGCCGGCACCAGTCTCCCAAGTGGTGTCAGGATTCCAACATCGGTCAAATGACCGCCGGTATACCGTCTGCCGGGATGGTAAATGTATCCTGAGGACAGGTAGTGAGTGTGGAGGGATAGGTGGTTCAGTAAAATGTAACAGCTCAAACTGCGATCATTCACTGATAAATTGATTTATAGCTCTCCCTTTTTAACCATTGCAGTCATAAAAGCAATGTTTTTTAAACTTTTAAATAAAGCTTGTTAGCATCCCCAGCACACTGTATATGCTGGGAGATGTATTTCTCAATATGAAAACATTTAATTACTGTATGAACTCTAATTCCCCAACTGAAACCTCTCACAAACACACACTCCTAAATCTAGTACACACACACACATTTCCCCAGTACTGACAACTCTCATCACTTCCACACACTGACAACTCCCTCCTGCTCCTCTCCCCACTGACACTGACAGCTCCCTCACAGTCACACACATCCTCCACCCCCCCACACACACACACTGATAGCACACATGCACAAATCCCCCCCTCCTCGACACTAACTGTCACGGACTGCTTGGGCAGCAGGGGGCAGGCTCTGACTTGAAGTGCTGAAATTCAACAGCTCTCTCGAACTTGCAAGGCATGGCTGTGCAGCTGTCTCCAGCCATCTCCTTGCCCACTGTGTAATTTGTGGCGTTCTCTGATGTTCCCCGCTCTGCCTCTACAACCGGCACATAATGTACAGCAGTGGTGACTCCTGAGTATGGGCCTGGAGAACTCCGCCTACCGGGGGGTAGGGATTAATAATTTCAAAGGGGCAGAGCTAGGAGTGAAGCAGTGGACAGCAGTTGAGGGGCGTTTCAAACTGTAACAGGGTTGGGACAATTTCAGTATCCTTCCCTCACCGTCTAATTGGTCAGTCCCACGCTGATTGCCATAGCGCCCTTTCGAGACTGCAGAACTCTATCCCTTAGCCACGGTTGGCACAGCTGGATGGTGCCCCTGGCAAGTGCCATCCTGGCCAAGGGGTAGATACGCCCCTGAGGGTCAGGGCCAGCAACAGAAATCTCGGGGCCCAGTGCACTGATATCTCTGGGGCCCCCTCAACCCCCCCTTAACTTGGCAGAGAGATCTTTAAAAAAAAATGGAGCCTTTGACTCGGACCGTCAGTGAGGCCGGCAGGTGGTTTTCATACTGGGCTATCCAGCTCTTCGGTGGCGGTGGCAGGGACATTCAGAAAAGGGCCAGCACAGCAACATGCATAATAATGGCAATACAGTATGGACCACAGGGACTGGACAAAGTGATGGGGTAAAAGGAGGGGGAGGGTATAGTTGGCCTGTTAATTGTTTTCCTGCTTAAATTGAGCAGTTGGTGGATACACTTTAAAAAGCAATATTGGCACTGTGGCCCCATTATTTCTGTTCTTAATATTTGGAGCCCTGAACAAGTGTCCCCTTTGTCCCCCCTGTCACCGGGCCTGTTCAGGCGTTACCTATGGAGAAGCTGCGACATGACATCCTAGGACACGATACTGCACCATGCATCACCATTATATTTCAGTGTGCCTTGTCAATATTTAAATCTTGTTCTGTGTGACGTGAGTTGTAAATGGTTGAAAGTCTCTGTGCTACAGTATCGTCACCATGTAGTTATAACTAGAGATGAGCGCCGGAAATTTTTCGGGTTTTGTGTTTTGGTTTTGGGTTCGGTTCCGCGGCCGTGTTTTGGGTTCGACCGCGTTTTGGCAAAACCTCACCGAATTTTTTTTGTCGGATTCGGGTGTGTTTTGGATTCGGGTGTTTTTTTCAAAAAACCCTAAAAAACAGCTTAAATCATAGAATTTGGGGGTAATTTTGATCCCAAAGTATTATTAACCTCAAAAAACATAATTTACACTCATTTTCAGCCTATTCTGAACACATCACACCTCACAATATTATTTTTAGTCCTAAAATTTGCACCGAGGTCGCTGTGTGAGTAAGATAAGCGACCCTAGTGGCCGACACAAACACCGGGCCCATCTAGGAGTGGCACTGCAGTGTCACGCAGGATGTCCCTTCCAAAAAACCCTCCCCAAACAGCACATGACGCAAAGAAAAAAAGAGGCGCAATGAGGTAGCTGTGTGAGTAAGATTAGCGACCCTAGTGGCCGACACAAACACCGGGCCCATCTAGGAGTGGCACTGCAGTGTCACGCAGGATGTCCCTTCCAAAAAACCCTCCCCAAACAGCACATGACGCAAAGAAAAAAAGAGGCGCAATGAGGTAGCTGACTGTGTGAGAAAGATAAGCGACCCTAGTGGCCGACACAAACACCGGGCCCATCTAGGAGTGGCACTGCAGTGTCACGCAGGATGTCCCTTCCAAAAAACCCTCCCCAAACAGCACATGACGCAAAGAAAAAAAGAGGCGCAATGAGGTAGCTGACTGTGTGAGAAAGATAAGCGACCCTAGTGGCCGACACAAACACCGGGCCCATCTAGGAGTGGCACTGCAGTGTCACGCAGGATGTCCCTTCCAAAAAACCCTCCCCAAACAGCACATGACGCAAAGAAAAAAAGAGGCGCAATGAGGTAGCTGTGTGAGAAAGATAAGCGACCCTAGTGGCCGACACAAACACCGGGCCCATCTAGGAGTGGCACTGCAGTGTCACGCAGGATGTCCCTTCCAAAAAACCCTCCCCAAACAGCACATGACGCAAAGAAAAAAAGAGGCGCAATGAGGTAGCTGTGTGAGAAAGATAAGCGACCCTAGTGGCCGACACAAACACCGGGCCCATCTAGGAGTGGCACTGCAGTGTCACGCAGGATGTCCCTTCCAAAAAACCCTCCCCAAACAGCACATGACGCAAAGAAAAAAAGAGGCGCAATGAGGTAGCTGTGTGAGTAAGATTAGCGACCCTAGTGGCCGACACAAACACCGGGCCCATCTAGGAGTGGCACTGCAGTGTCACGCAGGATGGCCCTTCCAAAAAACCCTCCCCAAACAGCACATGACGCAAAGAAAAAAAGAGGCGCAATGAGGTAGCTGACTGTGTGAGTAAGATTAGCGACCCTAGTGGCCGACACAAACACCGGGCACATCTAGGAGTGGCACTGCAGTGTCACGCAGGATGTCCCTTCCAAAAAACCCTCCCCAAACAGCACATGACGCAAAGAAAAAAAGAGGCGCAATGAGGTAGCTGTGTGAGTAAGATTAGCGACCCTAGTGGCCGACACAAACACCGGGCCCATCTAGGAGTGGCACTGCAGTGTCACGCAGGATGTCCCTTCCAAAAAACCCTCCCCAATCAGCACATGATGCAAAGAAAAAGAAAAGAAAAAAGAGGTGCAAGATGGAATTATCCTTGGGCCCTCCCACCCACCCTTATGTTGTATAAACAAAACAGGACATGCACACTTTAACCAACCCATCATTTCAGTGACAGGGTCTGCCACACGACTGTGACTGATATGACGGGTTGGTTTGGACCCCCCCCAAAAAAGAAGCAATTAATCTCTCCTTGCACAAACTGGCTCTACAGAGGCAAGATGTCCACCTCATCTTCACCCTCCGATATATCACCGTGTACATCCCCCTCCTCACAGATTATCAATTCGTCCCCACTGGAATCCACCATCTCAGCTCCCTGTGTACTTTGTGGAGGCAATTGCTGCTGGTCAATGTCTCCGCGGAGGAATTGATTATAATTCATTTTAATGAACATCATCTTCTCCACATTTTCTGGATGTAACCTCGTACGCCGATTGCTGACAAGGTGAGCGGCGGCACTAAACACTCTTTCGGAGTACACACTTGTGGGAGGGCAACTTAGGTAGAATAAAGCCAGTTTGTGCAAGGGCCTCCAAATTGCCTCTTTTTCCTGCCAGTATAAGTACGGACTGTGTGACGTGCCTACTTGGATGCGGTCACTCATATAATCCTCCACCATTCTATCAATGTTGAGAGAATCATATGCAGTGACAGTAGACGACATGTCCGTAATCGTTGTCAGGTCCTTCAGTCCGGACCAGATGTCAGCATCAGCAGTCGCTCCAGACTGCCCTGCATCACCGCCAGCGGGTGGGCTCGGAATTCTGAGCCTTTTCCTCGCACCCCCAGTTGCGGGAGAATGTGAAGGAGGAGATGTTGACAGGTCGCGTTCCGCTTGACTTGACAATTTTGTCACCAGCAGGTCTTTCAACCCCAGCAGACCTGTGTCTGCCGGAAAGAGAGATCCAAGGTAGGCTTTAAATCTAGGATCGAGCACGGTGGCCAAAATGTAGTGCTCTGATTTCAACAGATTGACCACCCGTGAATCCTTGTTAAGCGAATTAAGGGCTGCATCCACAAGTCCCACATGCCTAGCGGAATCGCTCCCTTTTAGCTCCTTCTTCAATGCCTCCAGCTTCTTCTGCAAAAGCCTGATGAGGGGAATGACCTGACTCAGGCTGGCAGTGTCTGAACTGACTTCACGTGTGGCAAGTTCAAAGGGCATCAGAACCTTGCACAACGTTGAAATCATTCTCCACTGCACTTGAGACAGGTGCATTCCATCTCCTATATCGTGCTCAATTGTATAGGCTTGAATGGCCTTTTGCTGCTCCTCCAACCTCTGAAGCATATAGAGGGTTGAATTCCACCTCGTTACCACTTCTTGCTTCAGATGATGGCAGGGCAGGTTCAGTAGTTTTTGGTGGTGCTCCAGTCTTCTGTACGTGGTGCCTGTACGCCGAAAGTGTCCCGCAATTTTTCTGGCCACCGACAGCATCTCTTGCACGCCCCTGTCGTTTTTAAAAAAATTCTGCACCACCAAATTCAAGGTATGTGCAAAACATGGGACGTGCTGGAATTTGCCCATATTTAATGCACACACAATATTGCTGGCGTTGTCCGATGCCACAAATCCACAGGAGAGTCCAATTGGGGTAAGCCATTCCGCGATGATCTTCCTCAGTTGCCGTAAGAGGTTTTCAGCTGTGTGCGTATTCTGGAAAGCGGTGATACAAAGCGTAGCCTGCCTAGGAAAGAGTTGGCGTTTGCGAGATGCTGCTACTGGTGCCGCCGCTGCTGTTCTTGCGGCGGGAGTCCATACATCTACCCAGTGGGCTGTCACAGTCATATAGTCCTGACCCTGCCCTGCTCCACTTGTCCACATGTCCGTGGTTAAGTGGACATTGGGTACAACTGCATTTTTTAGGACACTGGTGAGTCTTTTTCTGACGTCCGTGTACATTCTCGGTATCGCCTGCCTAGAGAAGTGGAACCTAGATGGTATTTGGTAACGGGGGCACACTGCCTCAATAAATTGTCTAGTTCCCTGTGAACTAACGGCGGATACCGGACGCACGTCTAACACCAACATAGTTGTCAAGGACTCAGTTATCCGCTTTGCAGTAGGATGACTGCTGTGATATTTCATCTTCCTCGCAAAGGACTGTTGAACAGTCAATTGCTTACTGGAAGTAGTACAAGTGGGCTTACGACTTCCCCTCTGGGATGACCATCGACTCCCAGCGGCAACAACAGCAGCGCCAGCAGCAGTAGGCGTTACACGCAAGGATGCATCGGAGGAATCCCAGGCAGGAGAGGACTCGTCAGACTTGCCAGTGACATGGCCTGCAGGACTATTGGCATTCCTGGGGAAGGAGGAAATTGACACTGAGGTAGTTGGTGGGGTGGTTTGCGTGAGCTTGGTTACAAGAGGAAGGGATTTACTGGTCAGTGGACTGCTTCCGCTGTCACCCAAAGTTTTTGAACTTGTCACTGACTTATTATGAATGCGCTGCAGGTGACGTATAAGGGAGGATGTTCCGAGGTGGTTAACGTCCTTACCCCTACTTATTACAGCTTGACAAAGGGAACACACGGCTTGACACCTGTTGTCCGCATTTCTGGTGAAATACCTCCACACCGAAGAGCTGATTTTTTTGGTATTTTCACCTGGCATGTCAACGGACATATTCCTCCCACGGACAACAGGTGTCTCCCCGGGTGCCTGACTTAAACAAACCACCTCACCATCAGAATCCTCCTGGTCAATTTCCTCCCCAGCGCCAGCAACACCCATATCCTCCTCATCCTGGTGTACTTCAACACTGACATCTTCAATCTGACTATCAGGAACTGGACTGCGGGTGCTCCTTCCAGCACTTGCAGGGGGCGTGCAAATAGTGGAAGGCGCATGCTCTTCACGTCCAGTGTTGGGAAGGTCAGGCATCGCAAACGACACAATTGGACTCTCCTTGTGGATTTGGGATTTCAAAGAACGCACAGTTCTTTGCGGTGCTTTTGCCAGCTTGAGTCTTTTCAGTTTTCTAGCGAGAGGCTGAGTGCTTCCATCCTCATGTGAAGCTGAACCACTAGCCATGAACATAGGCCAGGGCCTCAGCCGTTCCTTGCCACTCCGTGTGGTAAATGGCATATTGGCAAGTTTACGCTTCTCCTCCGACAATTTTATTTTAGGTTTTGGAGTCCTTTTTTTTCTGATATTTGGTGTTTTGGATTTGACATGCTCTGTACTATGACATTGGGCATCGGCCTTGGCAGACGACGTTGCTGGCATTTCATCGTCTCGGCCATGACTAGTGGCAGCAGCTTCAGCACGAGGTGGAAGTGGATCTTGATCTTTCCCTAATTTTGGAACCTCAACTTTTTTGTTCTCCATATTTTATAGGCAGAACTAAAAGGCACCTCAGGTAAACAATGGAGATGGATGGATTGGATACTAGTATACAATTATGGACGGACTGCCACGGTTAGGTGGTATAAAAAAACCACGGTTAGGTGGTATATATTATAATAATAATACAATTATGGATGGACGGACTGCCTGCCGACTGCCGACACAGAGGTAGCCACAGCCGTGAACTACCGCACTGTACACTGGTTGATAAAGAGATAGTAGTATACTCGTAACAACTAGTATGACACTATGACGACGGTATAAAGAATGAAAAAAAAACCACGGTTAGGTGGTATATATTATAATAATAATACAATTATGGATGGACGGACTGCCTGCCGACTGCCGACACAGAGGTAGCCACAGCCGTGAACTACCGCACTGTACACTGGTTGATAAAGAGATAGTAGTATACTCGTAACAACTAGTATGACACTATGACGACGGTATAAAGAATGAAAAAAAAACCACGGTTAGGTGGTATATATTATAATAATAATACAATTATGGATGGACGGACTGCCTGCCGACTGCCGACACAGAGGTAGCCACAGCCGTGAACTACCGCACTGTACACTGGTTGATAAAGAGATAGTAGTATACTCGTAACAACTAGTATGACACTATGACGACGGTATAAAGAGTGAAAAAAAAACCACGGTTAGGTGGTATATATTATAATAATAATACAATTATGGATGGACGGACTGCCTGCCGACTGCCGACACAGAGGTAGCCACAGCCGTGAACTACCGCACTGTACACTGGTTGATAAAGAGATAGTAGTATACTCGTAACAACTAGTATGACACTATGACGACGGTATAAAGAAAGAAAAAAAAATACCACAGTTAGGTGGTATATATTATAATAATAATACAATTATGGATGGACGGACTGCCTGCCGACTGCCGACACAGAGGTAGCCACAGCCGTGAACTACCGCACTGTACACTGGTTGATAAAGAGATAGTAGTATACTCGTAACAACTAGTATGACACTATGACGACGGTATAAAGAATGAAAAAAAAACCACGGTTAGGTGGTATATATTATAATAATAATACAATTATGGATGGACGGACTGCCTGCCGACTGCCGACACAGAGGTAGCCACAGCCGTGAACTACCGCACTGTACACTGGTTGATAAAGAGATAGTAGTATACTCGTAACAACTAGTATGACACTATGACGACGGTATAAAGAATGAAAAAAAAACCACGGTTAGGTGGTATATATTATAATAATAATACAATTATGGATGGACGGACTGCCTGCCGACTGCCGACACAGAGGTAGCCACAGCCGTGAACTACCGCACTGTACACTGGTTGATAAAGAGATAGTAGTATACTCGTAACAACTAGTATGACACTATGACGACGGTATAAAGAAAGAAAAAAAAATACCACGGTTAGGTGGTATATATTGTAATACAATTATGGATGGACGGACTGCCTGCCGAGTTCCGACTGCCAACACAGAGGTAGCCACAGCCGTGAACTACCGCACTGTACTGTGTCTGCTGCTAATATAGACTGGTTGATAAAGAGATAGTATACAATACATACAACAATATACTACTATACTGGTGGTCAGGCACTGGTCACCACTAGTCACACTGGCAGTGGCACTCCTGCAGCAAAAGTGTGCACTGTTTAATTTTAAATTAATATAATATTATGTACTCCTGGGGGCTCCTGCTATAACAACCTGCAGTGCTCCCCAGTCTCCCCCACAATTATTATAAGCTTTGCCTTTTATACATTGATGTGCAGCACACTGGGCTGAGCTGAGTGCACACAGACTGAGTCACACTGTGTGACTGGCTGCTGCTGTGTATCGTTTTTTTTCAGGCAGAGAACGGATATAGCAGAGAACGGATATATTATATTAAAATAAATAAAAGTTAACTAACAACAACTGCACTGGTCACTGTGGTAAACTCTGTCTGACTCTGCACAATCTCTCTCTCTCTCTCTTCTAATCTAATTTCTAATGGAGAGGACGCCAGCCACGTCCTCTCCCTATCAATCTCAATGCACGTGTGAAAATGGCGGCGACGCGCGGCTCCTTATATAGAATCCGAGTCTCGCGAGAATCCGACAGCGTCATGATGACGTTCGGGCGCGCTCGGGTTAACCGAGCAAGGCGGGAGGATCCGAGTCTGCTCGGACCCGTGAAAAAAACATGAAGTTCGTGCGGGTTCGGTTTCAGAGAAACCGAACCCGCTCATCTCTAGTTATAACAACACCGCAAAACCACCAAAAGACGTGTTTTGGTAGAGGGACTGCTGGAGGGGCCCATTGGGGCCCCCAGTTTGCTACCCCACCCCGGTATACCTGTGCTGTAGCCAGTGGAAGGGGCACTATCTTCCCGGTGATCTCTTCGGGAAGATGGTGCCGCACATAGAAAGCAAAGACTCTGGCTGCACTCTCCTGCCCTCGCTCTAAGCAAGGTGATCGGGCCACAAAAGGACCCCTGTCGGACCCCGGCCTGTGGGCCACAAAAGGATGCATTGGGGGCGGCATGCGGCCCATGGGTTTGACACCCCTGCCCTAGAGTATCACAATTTGTTTCACGGCACCCCTAGGCCAAAGTTTTTTTTATTCAGAAATTCAGAAAAAATATATAAAATTAAGTAAATTGTGTTTATAGCATGTCATCCTCAGGTTCAGTTATGTTGTGAGGGAATGGTTTTGCCAATTTAATAAAGTATAAATAATTTTAATTGGTCCTGGACCACCAAACTATGCTACCAGTGCAAGAACCCCAGTTTGGAAACTACTGCCATAAAATAAACCGTTTTTGGTTTTTTTAAACTACATGTAATACACCTTAGATCTCAGTTCCTAAAAGGTTTTTAACCTTTGCATACAGTAAACTAGAATTGGGGGTGTATCTGCACACTCACAATTAGCCAAAAATAATTATTTTGGAACCTAAGTTCCTCTATAGAACCCCTATAATTTATTGGTAATTACCATTTGTATGGGGGGTGCTACCAACTACAGCTAGAATGAGTACCACATAAAGAATTAATGCATGTATATATCCTTTAGAAGGTGTATCAAGCATATGTGATCAGTTGAGAGGGTGTCACTAGTCTTAAACAAATGAGGATGCTTCTCCTCTAGAGACAATAAATCTGTGTGCACCGGGTTATTATCACTATCACATAAAAAATTATTATATGCATATATCCCCCAGAAGGAGGGTGATATACCCATAACAGGTTATATACTCAATAACGCTCACTACTTTCATGAATATTAAATTTTGTTATGTCACCAATATCATCATATGTCAATGATTTTAACCTCTATGTTTCGCCTCACCTTGTAGTTTAAATAAAAATAATCCATTATTTTAAGAAGATACTAATAAAGGTTAAGTTTTATGGTAGAGTGGAAATCAATCCACTGCTCCCTATGTGCACCGACAATACAGCCCTTTTTTTCTTCTCGTGTTCATACAGTAAACTACACATATTTAAAAATCCTACACCGGGCACAAGTGCTCACGGGCCAATTTCATGGCAGTCTCGGATAGGAGGGCATTGTGGATTCACCAAGGGAATGCTGATGCTGACTCCAAGAAGAAAGGGAGTCTCTTCCCTATGAAGGTGAAGCCTTGTTTGGCGACGGCCTAGTTAATTTGATCTCGGCAGCTCCCGCAGGTAAGTCATCCTTCTTGCCCTATGTTCCCTCTCAACGGATGAAGACGCATCATTATCTGACGCAGTCATTTCGGCCCAATAGATATGCAAGAAGTTAAGATTCCCCTTTCTTTGCAGGTAGAGGAAGGAAAAGAGGGAAGATGTCTGTAGCCTCTTCAAGATCGCAGGAGCAGAGATCGTCCTCTGCTTTTGCCAAATCCACTGCATGACGCTGGGGCTCTCTTGCAGGAGCCCGCACCAGTGGGGGGCACGTCTAAAACTCTTCAGTCAGTTCTGGATTCATTCGGACCTGGACTCGTGGGCTTTACAAATAGTGTCCCAAGGGTACAAACTGCGGTTTCAAGACGTTCCCCCTCACCGATTGTTCAAATCAGCCTTAGTCAGCAGGGAGAAGGTTTTTATTCAAGCCTCTTCGTGGTCCCGAAGCCAGACGGCTCAGTCAGACCAATCTTAAATCTGAAATCCCTTTATTTCTACCTAAAGAAATTCAATTTCAAGATGGAATCTCTCAGGGTAGTGATCTCCAGTCCGGGGGATAAAGGAGATTTCATGGTTTTGGTAGACATAAAGGATGCCTACTTATATGTTCCCATTTAGCCACTGCATCAAGCTACCTGAGGTTTGCAATTCAGGATTGTCATTACCAATTTCAGACGTTGCCGTTTGGTCTGTCCACGGCTCCGAGGATTTTCACCAGGGTGATGGCGGAAATGATGGTTCTCCTTCGCAAGCAAGGAGTCACAATTATCCCGTACTTGGATGATCTCCTGATAAAGGCGAGATCCAGGGACCAGTTGGTGCAAAACATCTACTCTCCCTGACAGTTCTTCAACAACATGGTTGGCTCCTAAACTTGCCAAAATCGCAGTTGGTCCCAATGACGCGGATGTTGTTTTTGGGAGTGATACTGGACACAGAAGAGGTTTTCTTCTAGTGGAAAGGCTCTGGAGATCCAGAGTCTGGTCAAACAAATTCTGAAACCAGCAAGAGTGTTAATCCATCAATGCATTCAGTTGCTGGGGAAGATGGTTGCGGCCTACGAGGCCATTCAGTTTGGCAGGTTCCATGCCAGAGTGTTCCAGTGGGACCTGTTGGACAAGTGGTCCGGATCCCACCTACACATGCACCGGAGGATAATCCTGTCTTCCAAGACCAGAATCTCACTCCATTGGTGGCTGCACAGTTCTCACCACCTAGAGGGGCGATGGTTCGGGATCCAGGACGGGATCCTAGGGACCACGGATGCAACCCTCTGAGGCTGGAGAGCAGTCACACAGGGGGAAAACATCCAAGGAAGATGGTCAAGTCTTCCTTGGATGTTTTCATCTCCACATAAATGTTATGGAGTTAAGGGCCATTTAATAACTGCAGACACAGTACGCACTGGGACGGGTGCCCAGCATCCTCTACGGACTAAGAGAAACGGATTTACCGGTAGGTATTAAAATCCTATTTTCTCTAACGTCCTAGAGGATGCTGGGGACTCCGTAAGGACAATGGGCATAGACGGGCTCCGCAGGAGACATGGGCACTTTAAGAAAGACTTTAGTTCTGGGTGTGCACTGGCTCCTCCCTCTATGCCCCTCCTCCAGACCTCAGTTTGATACTGTACCCAGTGGAGACTGGGTGCTTTTCAGGAGCTCTCCTGAGCTTTCTGACAGAAAGTATTTTGTTAGGTTTTTAATTTTCAGGGAGCACTGCTGGCAACAGACTCCCTCATCGAGGGACTGAGGGGAGAGAAGCAGCCCTACTCTCTGAGTTGCAAGGTCCTGCTTCTTAGGCTACTGGACACCATTAGCTCCAGTGGGATTGGTACGCAGGATCTCACCCTCGCCGTCCGTCCCAGAGCCGCGCCGCCGTCCCCCTCGCAGAGCCGGAAGATAGAAGCCGGGTGAGTATGAGAAGAAAAGAAGACTTCAGAGGCGGCAGAAGACTTCATGATCTTCACTGAGGTAACGCACAGCACTGCAGCTGTGCGCCTTTGCTCCCATACACCTCACATACTCCGGTCACTGTAAGGGTGCAGGGCGCAGGGGGGGCGCCCTGGGCAGCAATATAAACCTCTTTCGCAAAAATATAACATATAAACAGCTGGGCACTTTATATATGTATAAGCCCCCACCAATTTTACAGTTTAAGCGGGACAGAAGCCCGCCTCCGAGGGGGCGGGGCTTCTCCCTCAGCACTCACCAGCGCCGTTTTTTCTCCACAGCACCGCTGAGAGGAAGCTCCCCGGACTCTACCCTGCTTATACCACGTTAGACAAGAGGGTTGAAAAGAGGGGGGGGCACATAATTTGCAAATTACATACAGCAGCACTACTGGGCAAACATTAAGTTACTGTTTTATTCCTGGGTTATATAGCGCTGGGGGGTGTGCTGGCATACTCTCTCTCTGTCTCTCCAAAGGGCCTTGTGGGGAAACTGTCTTCGGAAAAAGCATTCCCTGTGTGTGAAGTGTGTCGGTACACGTGTGTCGACATGTCTGAGGAAGAAGGCTATATTAGAGAGGAGCGGGAGCAAATGAATGTGGTGTCTCCGCCGACAGCTGATTGGATGGATATGTGGAATGTTTTAAATGCTAGTGTAAACTCATTGCACAAAAGATTAGACAAGGCAGAAGCTTTGGGACAGTCAGGGTTTCAACCCATGCCTGATCCTATGTTGCAGGGACTGTCAGGGTCTCATAAGCGCCCACTATCCCAGATTGTTGACACAGATACCGACACGGATTCTGACTCCAGTGTCGATTACGATGATGCAAAGTTACAGCCAAAATTGGCAAAATCCATTCGATTTATGATTATGGCAATAAAAGATGTTTTGCACATCACAGAGGAACCCCCTGTCGCTGACAAGAGGGTACATATGTACAAGGGAAAGAAGCCTGAGGTAACCTTTCCCCCCTCACACGAGCTGAACGAGTTATGTGAAAAAGCTTGGGAATCTCCAGATAAAAGACTGCAGATTTCCAAAAGGATTCTTATGGCGTATCCTTTCCCATCAACGGATAGGTTATGATGGGAATCCTCCCCTAGGGTGGACAAAGCATTAACACGCTTATCCAAGAAGGTAGCCCTCCCGTCCCAGGATACGGCTACCCTCAAAGAGTGTGCTGACCGCAAACAGGAGATTACCCTGAAGTCCATTTATACACATTCAGGTACCTTACTCAGACCGGCAATTGCGTCGGCCTGGGTGTGTAGTGCTGTAGCGGCATGGACAAATACCTTATCTGAGGGGATGGATAGCCTAGACAAGGATACTATTTTATTGACCCTGGGGCATATAAGAGATGCTGTCCTATATATGTGTGTATGCAAACTACAGGTGGTGCTGCAGGGCCCACACCCTTTTACTTGTCTTGTAGAGCAGCTCTGAAGCTGTTACAGTGCCCAGCTGCTGCAAGAAATCAGCTTGAATGCTTCAGGGGCTTGGGCATGGCCAACATGAGCCCCACACCGAAGGAGGGTGGGGGTGTTTAATGCAAACTTGGGTTTATCCTAGCACCGCAAAAGGCCGCCATGCCCTGCATGCCCCTTTTCTCTTTTCATATACAGATGAGGGTTCCAGCCAACTTTGGCCCACTGCTTGGATGACATCACCGTATGCAAATCCGTCTGCTGCAGACCTTCCCCCAGGAATGCTTGCAATAGTTGTTGCATATGGTTTAATGTCTGAGGGTGCTTCAGTATTAGGCAGCCTTCCGCCCTCCCATGTTCATCTGAAAAGATGTGGTCTCCCTGCAGTTGTTGTCCCCAGACGAGAGTTCCCTTGTGCTTCCTCAGTTAAATCTCCTTAACTTGACGGGGGTGTGCCCGAGCAGCCACCCTCCCCAGCCCTATCCCAACACATACTTATCTTGCATATGAGATCTCTTGATCATGAAGATAGTTCTCACAGGTTGAGGTTCATCCTGGCCCCACTCCCCGCTGGAGAGCGCTGATGGGGACAGCAGCGGGGCTTCAGCAGAAGGGTGAGTACGTGTGGCCAGAGACCTCCCTTCCCATGTGCAGGCCTGCAGAGTCTGCCGCGCAGGATGGGGCATGTGGCACTCTCCCTCCCAGGGGCTCTTCCAGATGTAGCTCCTCAGCAGTATTTTTCCCGGGCTGCGCGGCGCTCTCCCCGACTGGCATCCGCCCTGGAACACTGCCTTCCTCAACGCAACATCAGCAGGGGGCCCTGGCCTCATCACCATCCCAGGTCTTTCTCATGTATGTATCATGTATGTGTGTGTGATATATGTATGAATCATATATGTTTGTGATATATATATATATGTATGTATCTATCTATCTATCTATCTATCTATCTATCTATCTATCTATCTATCTATCGTATGTGTGTGTATATATATATGTATCTATCATGTATGTATGTATGTATCTATCTTGTATGTATGTGTTTTATCTATCTATCTATCTATCGTGTGTGTGATATATGTATGTATCTATCATGTATGTGTTATATGTATGTATCACACCTTCCTCTATACATATACATACATACATACATACATACATACATACATACACACACACCTATATCTGTACGTACACTGACATACACACACCAACATCTATACATTAACACGCTGACCCCTAAACGTACACCAACGTACCCACACCTGCATCTATACCTACACATGCTGACACGTGGACGTACACCGGCTTACCCACATGTGAATCTATACATACATGTGCTGACACCTGGACATACACTGATGTACCCACACCTAACATCTATACATACACATGCTAACACCTGGACGTATACAGACGTACCCACATTTGCATCCATGCATATATAGATGTAGGTGTGTGTACGTCAGTGTACGTCCAGGTGTCAACGCGTGTATGTATAGATGCAGGTGTGGGTACGTCTGTGTATGTCCAGGTGTCAGAATGTGTATGTATAGATGCAGGTGTGGGAAGGTCAGTGTAGGTTCAGGTGTCAGCGCGTGTATGTATAGATGCAGGTGCTTGTATGTCCAGATGTCAGTGCATGTATGTATAGATGCAAGTGTGGGTACGTCGGTGTATGTCCATTTGTCAGCGCGTGTATATATAGATGCAGGTGCTTGTATGTTGGTGTATGTCCAGGTGTCAGCATGTGTATGTATAGATGCAGGTGTGGGAATGTTGGTGTATGTCCAGGTGTCAGGGCGTGTATGTATGGATATTAGGTGTGGGTACATCAGTGTATGTCCAGGTGTTAGCGCATGTATGTATAGATGTATATATACACACACATACGATAGATAGATAGATAGATAGATAGATAGATATTATAAGGGCACGGTCGTGCCCTTATATTAAGGCTGAATCGAACAAACGGAATTCTCCCATAGGGAACTTCTGAGATGGGGGCATGGTGTTTGAGGGGCTACACCTCAAAACTGATTGGACGTACTGAGCTGAAATTTGGCATGGGCGTGTAGAATCGTCACCCGGTGCTGCATGCCAAATTTCAGGGCAAAATAATAAAAAATGAGGAATTGGGAGTAACGTAAAGTTCCAACTGTCAGTTTTTTTCTGTGACTTCCTTTGTGGCTTTTTGACACCGTTTTCCTATAGAGTGAATTAGATATTTTTTGGGAAGGCATAACTCCGGATAGAGGACGAATTAAGACTTGGGGTTTGTTTTACTAGATAGAGTATGCCCCAGTGTAGTGCCTTTTGGGGTTGTGGTTTTTCAGAAAGTTATAGGGTTTTTTTTAATTAAGAGAAATATGCCCCATTATAGAGATAGGGCTTTTCAATTTGTTGCGGCTGCGCAGTGGCCGCCAGGAGAGCGAGAGTGAGTGAGGGAAGGGGTCTCGTGCAGGCTGAGGTTATAAAAGTAGCTGCTGGCGGCGGGAGGAGAGCCAGCGGTTCCTGGGTGTGTGCACCTGCGGTCCCTTACAGACTGCAGCGACCCATTAGGACTCTGGAGGAGAGGGGTAGCGGCATAGCAGCCGCAGGCTTACCGAAAGTGCTCACTACTGAGCAATATGGTCCCCTTACTCGAAGTGGGAGCCGCAGCGGGA